>NC_084590.1:42372012-42632012 GCF_033807715.1 Cololabis saira
CACAAGGTACATATTCATTTAACACAAGTTGTATTAGTTTACTGGCAAATAGCACACAGGTCATGCAGGTCACATCCAGTGGGCTGCTGTAATGAAAAGCCTCATTCGACAGTGTAGATATAAGCTTACTATAATAAATGTGGTTTTTTTTTCTTGTTTGAAGGATGGCACAAATCCTGGGAGGCTGAGGACAGCGGGCTGCCCAAGCAAGATATCAAGTGGCTGAAGGAGGATGAGGAGAGGGGGCTCTTTCTGAAGCCGCGGCCCTTCTCCGACATGTACGGCAGGAAGAGGTGGAGGAAGGTCCTGAAGAGCGAGAAGATGTGGTTCCACCCTCCCGAGATGCCCGGTGTGGTGGATGGCAGTACGGTCCCCGTGGCAGACAGCTTTTTCAGGCACCGCGTCTTCTTCTGGAGGCCAGTTGGTGTGTGGCTTTACTGCGTCCGCTGCACCAAGCCCGACTGCCCTGCCAAAGACAACCCGAAGGCTTTCCTGTACCGGTGTGGCTACGGCAACACGGTGAGGCCCATCTGTGACATCAACGGCTGGTATTTCATGCTCACCGAGGTCCTGGCCTGCGACGCCTGCCGTCATTTAACTCTCTATTATAGCTTAATCTTCCCTCACCTTAATTACTGCAACATTGTTTGGGCTTCGACACATCCAACATATATTAATAAATTATTGATTATTCAAAAAAGGTTTCTCAGAATGATATCACACGCAAACAGATATGAGCCATCTGCTCCCCTTTTCATTAATTATTCATTATTATCCATCAATAAAATTAACATTTTAAAAACATGTTTGTTTATGTTCAAATTCAAAAATTATATACAAGATCTTCCTTCTTCCTTTCATAATTTCTTTTGTGTTAATTCCAATATTCATTCTTATGCCACAACGAAATATTTTAATTTACCGTTTTGTAGAACATGGAAACATCAGTTCATCACTTACAGAGGCCCCCACTTGTGGAATTCACTCAATAAATCTCTTAAATCATCACCATCCTTGCCAATATTCAAAAAACATTTAAAGAACTTTCTTATTATTTCATCTTTGTAATGTTCATTATTTGATCTGAGTTACATTTTCTTGTGTTTTTTTGTTCTTTTACTCTCCATTGTGTAGCTTTGTTTTGTTTTTTATTCATATATGGAAAGGATTCTATATAGGCCACCAGGCTTCTTCCTTTCCTTGCATGTTATTTCATTGTTTTTCATTTTTTGTTCATATTTGTCTTATATTGCTAAATAAACTAAACTAAACTAAAGCCGCCGAGGGGTCGGGAGACTACACCATCAGCCGCTACTTGTCGTGGGAGGGGAACATCCTCAACCAGCTGACTCCAGCTCACAGAGCAGTGTTTCCGGCCGTGTTGACTCTACGGTGAGTGTCTGCACGATACACATTGCATTCATAAGCCGTACTTTGCAAACACCAGAATGAGTGCATATCTAAAAACATTAATCACGTCTTTCTTTGTTTTGTGTGTGTGTGTGTGTGTGTTTGATACAGTCGTGGAGTGGACAAGTCCGTCATCCGCCTAATGGGGGACCGCACAGAGGGCAACACCATGGCCAAGGTGTGGAGGCAAGTCCAGGAGAGCCACT
This sequence comes from Cololabis saira, assembly GCF_033807715.1. Lineage (NCBI taxonomy): Eukaryota > Metazoa > Chordata > Actinopteri > Beloniformes > Belonidae > Cololabis > Cololabis saira. The sequence continues at coordinate 42,373,629 of NC_084590.1, forward strand.
GTGAGGACTACCTGCAGAGGAAGGATCGTACACCACCCTCCTCAGCCAGTACAACCAGCCTGGGAAGGTCACAAGTAAGTCAGGTCTCATCTTCATCTACAATTTAAAAAAAAAAAAAAAAAAAAAAAAATGCAATGCACAAGACATATTACACTTAACCATCACCCCCAGTCTTGTGTCAACCAAAAATTTTTATTTACAACACATTTATTTAAGATGTTAAAAATAGAAACATCATTTTAAAAAAGTATTGTGAGTATTGTGCCTCCTGCTGTGTCTTTAATTGACCACTAGATGCTGCCATTTTGTCTTACTCGCTCACTAATTTCTCTCCGTCTCTCCTCTCAATTTCAGGAGTGCTCAGTGGCAATTTTCAAAAGCCTCCACAGAGGAGAAAACTGCCCAACCCCTGCTGCTGAGGAAGGCGTACCTGATATCCAAGGCGGAAAACATCGAGGACTACCGCACTGTTACGGCCTCATAAAGGTAAAGAAATTAGGCTCAATGAGACCACAACATATTAATAGGACGCCACACAAAGATTTCAAGTTTGAAAACAAAAGTTTATTGAATTATTGTTTTCAAATACTGGGGAGAAAAAAAACAAGGATAAGGGTTAACCCAAAAGTAATGAACCAAAAGGAGATGGAGATCCCGGCCAAAAAGAACAAAAGAGGGGTAAGCACAGGGCCAGCCACAGAATGGGCCATCGGACCACGCACTTTCCCCACTAAATAAGAAAACCCAGGTTAACCTATAACCAACAAAAACCGATAACAGGACTACCGGCAATCTCCAACTCAAACTAAAATAAGAAAACTCTGCCATTATGGTCAGAGGAAAAATAAGGGTTACCTGTTCCCAAAATGAAACAAAATAAACCTTCCCCTGCTACTGCTGCCCCAGTGTCAACGAGGCCTCCCTCCTCCTCCTCCTTATCCCCTACCTCCTGATTGCTAATTGACTGCCAGCTTGTGGAGGAGGGAACAAAGAGGAAGGAGAGGGGGGAGAAGACAGCAGCAACACACACACTCCTAGGTGTGGAGCAACCCATACCTGGCCACACATAACACGCACTCAGATCATGTCGGTGTTTGGGAGAGTCCTAAAATACGACTCCACCTACAAGGTGAATATCAGTGCTCATCCATCACTTTAAGTAACAGTGCACACAAAATACACAATAATAACAGCAGTAATAATAACAACAATAGCTACATATCAACACTAAACAACTACACTTGTGCAATATATAGAAATGTACACATATTCACACACCCCTCTTTTTTTTGTGTGTCATCAGATCTGCAGGAAGCTGTTTGGGGAAGGCAAGGGCACAGCGGCGTGGTACACCAACGTGGCCAATGAGAAGAACCAGATCCTCATGTCGGTGATGACGTCCGAGGAGTCCCTGGACAAGCTCAAGCCCATGGCTGACGGCCTCATGGAGCGCTACAGGAGGGCAGGGGAGCCGGCCCCTCAACTGATGTACGTGGACCGCGGCTGCTGTCGACAACACGGGGTGTCATCGATGGAGCAGCTCTTCGGGGAGTGGACGGACGCTGGCATGTTGGTCCGGCTAGACATCTTCCACTGGATCCCCCGATTCAACCGGGCCAACAGGACGGAGCACCACCCGAAGTACAGGGTCTTCAAGTCAGCGTTGTCAGCCGCTGTCTTTGCGTACAACAGGGACGACATGGCACGACTGCTGAGGGCCATCCGAGCTGGGAATCCTGAGCGGTACGAGGGCCTGACGGACAGTGAGCTGATCGAGACGCGCGTCACCAGACACGAGCTCACGCACTATGTCAGGAGGGTGACTGTCGGGGCCCAGGAGACCTACGCTCGGGTGCAGTGTGCCATCGACCTGTTGAAGGGGCCGGCAGGGATGGACGAGAACCGCATCCACCTGTTCAAGAGCGACGCCGACATCGACGCCACCTGGGCCAACCAGCAGAAGCATCTGGAGTGCATGCAGGACCCTCCAGGCGTTGACCTCTACACCGTGGTCAAGTACGTCAACCGCAACGGCGTACAGCTGCCGAGCTACACCACGGTGAGGGGGACTAACAGCCTGGAGGGATTTCACAGGTTCCTGCCCAGGATGATCCCAGGACCCAACTGCGCTGCCGTGCCCTTCCAGGTGTACCTGCTGGCGGGTATAGCACGGTGGAACTCAAATAGAGAGTCAGACAGCGTGAGAGGACGACAGGGGAGGAGGCACATGGTCTACCAGTCTCCGCTCGTGGATCGCCTCAACAAGCGCTGTCAGGAGCTGTTTGGGGAGGTGGAGGAGGAGAACTTCAGGCGCCCCGTCCCTGCTGGCGATGAGCGCATTGGCCTGGAGTTTCTCTTTGCTCAGTCCAGCGAGCACTACAGCACCACCACCCACTACGCCCAGACCCGGGAGGTGCTCCAGGCGGCGGATGACGAGGAGGAGGAGGAGGAGGAGGGAGAGAAGGGAGCCACTGCTGCTGCTGCTGACGATGACGAGGGCGGCTCGGACGGGACAGATGAGGAGGATGTGGGCTACGACTCGGCTGTCGAAAGTGAACGCCACCTCATTCCTCTGAGGCACAACATCCGCCTCACGGACCAAGAGGTGGCAGCAGAGCTGGATCCAGCCGTGGAGGAAGTGTGTGGCCCCCACCGTCTCCCCGGGTACGAGCACGTCGAGGAGCTGAGCCGGGTCCTGGTCGACATCGCCTTCGAGGAGGGGAGGCTGGCCCTCAGTGACAACACCAGGCAGAGGGTCATCGATGCCTGGAACAAGCTGGAGCTCCACGACCGCAGCATCCAGCAGTTCGACAGCCTCTACTCTTCGCGCTGGGGCAACGCGCTATTCGGCCGCACGTGTGGGGACCCAGCTGAGGCGGCGCTTGTACAGAGACTGAAGTTCAGCAAGAGGCATTCGGGGGCCCACCTGGTGGACTCCAGGAAGAACCGCCTCATGTACTGCGTCATCAAGCAGCTGTGGCTCCATCCGGACTGCGCACGGACCAAGGCACAGTCGTCACCGCTGAAGGCCCACCTCACCAAGGCCTACCAGCGGATGCAGCAGAGGGTGACGGTGGATGACCCGGTCCTCAGCAAGCTGGGGATTCCCATCCTCAAAATTAACTCGCGGTCCATCGGCGACTTCCTGAGGAGGCAAGAGGCCCTGTCAGCCGTCAACGTCGCTGACCCAGCCCTGGGTGTCCTCCGTCGCCACCAGAGCATCACCGCCACCGGCCAAGCCCCTGCTCCAGAGCTGCCTGAGCAAGCGCCTCACACCAACAGGCCTCAAGTTGAATACGCCATCACACCGTCTTTGGCAGGGACCAGGGCACTGAAGACGAGGGCTGTGCAGAGGCGAGTGCGAAAGCCCTACGCCATCTTGCCCAAACCCCCACTTCGACCTGCATCACTTTCATGTGCGTCTGCGCCACTGCCACCACCACAGCCACACCCTGTGCTCCTCCAAACCACCACCAGTGCAGCTTCAGCAACACAACAGCTGACAGCCTTTGTTCCACCAGCCCCACGACCGCTACTTCTCCCAGCTGCTGCACCGTTGTTCCTCCCAGCTGCTGCTCCCCACGCACTTCAAGGTCCCTCATTTGCACCACAAGCCAGCCAGGTGTCTCCAGCCAGGTCTACAATATATAAGAGAAAGAGATTAGAGCTGTCTGGGGCCACTGTGAAGGACATGAAAGTGCATCTCTGTGGACTCTGTGGCCAACCCACACAAGGTCACAGAAAGTACAATAAAAAAACCTTCTGTGACACCACCTCTTGGTGTCCACTTCAAAGGGGGTGTCTGGGAGGGTTTTCAAGTCATTTGAAGACTTTGCAAAGGCTGTGGACGAACTCCATGGGGGGGAGGATCAGACACAGTCACAGGCCTCAGAGTGAAGTGACTGATATTGAGGCCCAGTGATTGATCTTGACTTCTCTGAACTTTTTTTTTTTTTTATCTTTGATGTTCATTCGTGTTTTTGTTTGTGTATATAGTTTCCTGCTTGCACTCCACTTTGTTACTTATCTTTTGATGTTCCTTCATATTGTTGTTTGTGTATATAGTTTCCTGATTGCACTCCTAAATGCACATGTACATAGTTCTCATTTTTATTGTTCACTACACTTGATTTCTTGTTTGCACTCCTAAATGCACATGTATATAGTTCTCATTTTTATTGCTCACTTACACTTTTTTCCTGATTGCACTCCTAAATGCACATGTATATAGTTCTCATTTTTATTGTTCACTTACACTTGATTTCTTGTTTGCTCCCATATCTGCTGTTGCACATACTCCACATGGCTCTTCTGTCTGCCCACTGCTCCTGGTCAGTCAGTCTGTCTCACACACACACACACACTCTCTCTCTCTCCCTCCCCCCCTCTCTCTCTCTCACACCCTCTCTCTCCCTCCCCCCCTCTCTCTCTCCCTCACACCCTCACACACACTCTCTCTCTCCCTCCCCCCCCCTCTCTCACACCCTCACACACACTCTCTCTCTCCCTCCCCCCCCCTCTCTCACACCCTCACACACACTCTCTCTCTCCCTCCCCCCCCTCTCTCTCCCTCACACTCTCTCTCTCCCTCCCCCCCCTCTCTCTCCCTCACACACTCTCTCTCTCCCTCACACCCTCACACTCTCTCTCTCCCTCTCCCACACACTTAATTGAAAATGTCTTACTTATTGAAAAATGTTTACTAAATGAGAATGCACTTGAATAAATGCACTTCAGCCATTTAAGTGCCTTGAATCGCAGTAGCAGTGTGTTGTGTCATTTCTTATTCCAAGTCAACACTTTCAATGTTCTCCTTCAATCTATTCATTATAATGTAATCTACCAGTAATTATAATCATTCATGATATACCATCATTTATAATAATAAACACGTGAACAGCATGTGTGAAGAAATAAAGTTTAATGACTTAATAGAAAATGTTTCAGAGGTAATGGTGGGTCATTTCATCCCTAAGCAATGTCTCCATCACCATGTAGGCCACAAACCAGCGAGTCGACCTATGGAAAGACAAAAAAAAAAGAGCTTTAGAGGTTTTGTTTACATTCACATCCACATGTTTCGAAAAATAGCCACACCAATTAGTCCCATGTCTTTTTTTGACCACCTTTTCTTTTTTTATATATAAAAAATACCAAGTACAAGCTGGCGGGTGTGGGAAAAAAAATAAATCACTCAATGGACAGCAATGCAATAAATAAACCACGATTCAATATCCAACACTCCCAATTAGACAAAACACTTGTATAAAAACGATCATTTAAGTCGTATTTTGTACATTTCCCAAGATTCACCCTGCCACAACACTTCACCACATGGCCTGGCAGCTTTTGACAGCTAATTGACCAATAGTACAGCATGCCCATATTTTCCCACGCCTCCCCCTCGGTGGATTTGATTGACAAATCTTTTACCCAATAATATGCCTTATTTGTCCTACAGTCTACATCTGATTTTGCACTTTGTACGCGTTGAGGCCCGCTCGCAAAGGTCAGCACAGCCGCTTAGCCTCGCCTTGGGTGAACCACCTTCTTGATCATGGTGTCTCCCCTGCCAGGTAAGTATGAGTTGTACACGTCACGGCTGGGGGAGTGTTTCACACACACACCCAACTCACTGACGGTGTCAACAATATAAACTAACTAAACCACAAGATACAGGGACAGGAACACTTCACTATTTTAGTACAAACAACGAATGTGTGCTAAAAGGTGACAATTGACAATGTTGTGATTATAAAAAGTACAAAACAAACAGAAAACGGTTATTTCCCATAATGCATTGCTGAATCTACAAAGCAGCAGATAAAGAAATACCAGATTTCCTCCGATTATCCCCCACAGATGACCCACAACCCAACAAGAGGTTCAAGTGACACAAAACTGAACTAAACTGAAGATATACATCATTTGATTCACGTGTTATTTAAAAGAAGTGTATAAAACATACAAATCCTAGGTCTGTTTCTGCTCACAGTGCAGCTACTTCCTGTTTCTTTGTTCACCAGTGGTAAGAAGCTGCATGTCCTGCTTTTGCCACCTATTGATCTGGAGAGTGAACAACTCTGGCTAATTAATAATGGGATTTTAAGATGTTTTAATACAGTTCAAAACCACAAGTAGATGTTGTTCCTATTAATCTGGTTACTGAACCTATGTTCTTACACGTAAAGAAAACCCCATTCTGCTGTTCACCAGGCTTTAAAACCACTTAGCGCTATGTCGCCCTCTAGTGGAGAAAAGACTGAACTGCAGAACACAACCAACATGGAATAAACATCCATCCACTCATTTTCATCATCAGTGCCACAATTTCTACTTCAGCTTCTACCCGGAATGAAACCAAGTGAAGCTAAATATCGTTTAGCTTGCCATATATTTTTATATTGTACATGTTAGGAGGAGTGCACCATTCCTGGAGATACTGCAATACCAGGTCGATGCGTGGAGTGGACGGAGCAAGCCCCTATTCCATCTCCCTGTTCCAAAAATCAATTTAATATATGGTCCCCAGGTAGGGGACGTATCAGATATTAAACTGATAAGAACAGATTTTTTTTTTTTTTCTTTCGAAAAGATTTATTGATACTGGATCATTGGATCATCACAACATAAGCTTCCAATATTAACATTACAATTTTACAACTTACATATCACTATTACATGCAACAATTTAATAAATAAGTGACCTTAAAACCTGTTTTTTTAAACAATTGTAAATGGTAAAAAGGATAAAATCAACATTTCCTTGTGTAAAAGGCTTATGTTCCAGTGTAAGTGATTGCGTTCAATGTCCATGTTCAGTAAAAAGGAGTGCATTAAATAAAATTTGTCCAATTCCCTCGTTGTACAGAAGCGGGGTGAGTCCCTACCAAGGATGACTCATTCCGCCGCCCCAAACAGTAGCTCTCTCGGTTCCTGTCACAGTGCTCAGAGGGGATCCCCCCCTGCTGCTCCTTCCCACCAGCCTCGCCCGGAGAGCCAGGCCGTTGCTGCTTTGACCTTTCTGTGTTGCTCCGGCTCCTTCGTCCGAATGGGCACAGAGGCGATGCTTCTTTGTGGCTGTATCCTAGGCCTACCGCCTGCAGCACCGGCCAGTTGGACCGTTGCTGCGGCCATCTGGAGTACAGCCACGGGGGTATCTGCTTGTGCTTTCTTACCAGCAAGTTCCTGGAGGTCCACATAGCGTCTTTGCTGGCGGTCAGGGCGAGCCACTGTTTGGCAAAGTATTTTCCTTTCAGGTTAACCCTCTGGCTCACCCCATACAGCACTAGCTGTGCTGTTAGGACCTCCCTTGCTGGTAAGTACGGGAATTACAAGGAGCCGGCCATTGCCCACTGGTCTACGGCAGCGCTGCACTCCCAGAACAGGTGCCTCACCGACTCAGGTGCGCTACAACCTTGTCGGGGGCAGATGGAGATCGCCGACATTCCTCGGGAGTGCATGACGACCTGACCGGGAGGATCTCATGAGCCATCATCGATGACAGGTCCCGGAGTCTGTTTGGGAGGGCGGAACGGTCCACATTGCGCCAAACTGTGGAGGACTCACCAAATGTGAGCCGCCGCACTGGACACACTGGTTTCCGCTCCTGCACAAACAAGGTCAGACAGCGGTGGTTAGATAAAATATGTAACACTCTGGGCTCTAACTCTCGATTTCCATTTCTAAAAGGCAACAGGTATGAAGTTTTAAAAGACTAAAACTGTCATTTAACACATTATAAAAAAAACGTAAGAGGAATCGTTATCCAATTTCATGTGAATTGAGCTCCTCCTTCACTTCTATGGGTGAGAAGTGCAGGGGTCGAGCTCGATTCCCCACTCGGACTCTGGGCGTTGGCCTCTGCTGTAAGGTACAGTTAAGTTTTGTGTCCCTAGGGGTTGATTGCAGAGCTAATGTTAAAAAAGAGACCTCATTTGGGGAATTGGGGGGGAAAACTCTGGGTTGAATGAATGAATGAATGGTTTATTTCGGACAGAATGAAACATTTACATGTTAGTTTCACAAATAAAATAAAAGGTAAATAGAAATGTCCGAAAAAGGAGTAGGCTGAAGCCAAGGGCTTATTATAGCCTATCCTGTGCGGTGTATATCATTCGGTGGATGATAATACACAAATAAGAAAAGAAATATATAAAAAGAAAACAAAGAGAAACTGTCATTGCATTATATAAAAATAGTAAAACCAATAATGCAAAAAGGGGTATATAGTGGTGCTATTTTCATGTTAATCTATAATAAGCTATACCAACATAATTAAAAAAATTCTTTATAACTGTTTATCATTTTATATTTAAACATTTTTTTGAAAACATAAATTGAGGTACACATTCTTAAATCCTCATCACAGCAATTCCACAATTTCACACCTTTCACGGATACACAGTTTTCTTTACTTTTGGTTCTTCCCCATGCCTTCTTAAACATACCTGTGTTCCTTAGTTCATATTTACTGTTGTGGATTTGGAACAGCCTCTGAGAACATCTTGGGAGGAGATTATGATGTGCTTTATATATGATCAATAAGGTTTGAAGGTTAACTAGATCCCAGAATTTTAATGTATTTAAATTAATAAAAAAAGCATTGGTTGGCGCCAGGTACTCTGCTCCCATAATTATACGTACTATTCTCTTTTGCAGTAAAAATATGGGCATGAGATTGGTTTTATAGGTGTTTCCCCACACTTCCACACAATATGTCATGTATGGGACTATAAGGGAACAATATAGCAGGTAATGTGATTTTTTATTTAAAAGTTCTTTGGATCTATAAACTATTGCGATTGTTTTGGACATTTTCTTTTTGACATGATTAATGTGGGATTTCCAGTTTAATTTATGGTCGATTAATACTCCAAGAAACTTATATTCAAAGACTCTTTGAATCTTCACACCATCAATCCTTAATGAGACTTCAGTTTTGATTTGTTGATTTCCAAATATCATAAATTTGGTTTTACTTAAATTTAAAGATAATTTGTTTACATCAAACCAGCTCTTCAGTGTGTTTAGTTCCCCTTCCATTGTTTTCAGAAGCTGCTCCACATTCTTTCCATGGCAAAACAGACTTGTGTCATCTGCAAACAGAACATAATTCAGAAGCTTGGATACATTGATGATGTCATTAATATATAAAATAAAAAGTTTTGGCCCCAGAACAGATCCTTGAGGAACTCCACATTTTACTTTCAAAAGTTCAGATTTAACATCTTGTATTTGTACATATTGGTAGCGCTCCTCAAGATAATCTTTTAACCAGATATTAGCCATCCCTCTGATACCATAGCATTCTAGTTTCTTAATTAGTAGTTTATGATCAACTGTATCAAAAGCTTTACTAAGATCTATAAACACACCAGCTGTGAATTCTCGACGGTCATTTGCTGTGGCAATCTGCTCAATTAGGTTTACCAATGCCATTGAGGTGGACCTGTTTGTTCTAAAGCCGAATTGTTGGTCGCATAATAGATCATGTTTCTCAATGAAGTTGTCAAGTCTGAGCACAAACAATTTCTCTAAGATCTTGGAGAATTGTGGGGGCAGGGAGATGGGTCTGTAATTTGTAAATAAGTGGCCATCTCCATTTTTATATATTGGAATTACTTTTGCTGTTTTCATCTTATTGGGGAATATGCCCGTATGAAAAGATTGGTTACATATATGAGTCAATGGTTTCACAATACGGTGTATAATATCTTTTACTAAGGACATGTCTATTCCTGTCCAATCAGTGGACTTTTTATTTGTGCATTTTCTTACAATATCAATGATTTCACATTCCTCAACATCCCTGATAAAAATGGAGTGCAGATTGTTTTGCATTGTATCTCCAGTATTCAGCATCCCAGTCCCATTTATCTGTTCTTCAATTTCCTTGGCCAGATTGACACCAACATTTACAAAGAAAGCGTTAAATTCATTGGCTATGTCAATGGCTTTATTAATGATTACATTGTCATCTTTTACAAAGTAGTTAGGAATTGCAGTTTTCCCTTCACCTTTTTTAATTACCTTGTTTAACACCTTCCATATTTCCTGTGTATTACTCCTATGAAGTTCCAGTAATTTATGGTAATAGTCCTTTTTGTTTAATCTCATAATACTTATTAATTTATTTTTATAGGTTTTGTATTTATTTTCGGCTTCTTTAGTTCTTAGTTTTAAAAATCTTCTGTATAGGGCATTTTTCTTCTGACATGCATTTTCTATACCTTTTGTAATCCATGGCTTGACCACATGGTAGTACTCCACAAATGAATTGTCTGAGGATATCCCAGCTTTTCCCCTCTTCTCTGAAACAATTGGCGAATCAGAGGACAATTCTGATGCAGGCCTCTTGGTTTGCTGGGCCCCGGGGAGGGAGGCATCATCGCTATCATCCTGTGGTTGGACTTCTCCACATTCTGAACTAGCTCCGCCCTCTGCCTGCATCACATCATCTTCCTCGGAACTCTCCATTGGTGTGAGTGTTGCAGGCCCCTCCCCTGCTCCCGCCTCACCTGATCCCTCTCCTCCAATCACAGGATTTGGCGGGAGATTTGAATTTTCCTGCCCAGCTTCTTCAATTAGCTCAATTACAAGTTCCTCTCGTCCGTTTTGTTTGTCCTTTTCTGCGTCCTTTCCCTTCGCAGCTTTCAGTTTGTTGGCAAAAGATTTTGGGCAATCTCTGAAGAGGTGGTTTGTCTCCCCACAAAGATTGCACTTTCTGCCATTGGTGCACTCCTCAAAAGGTGTGCCCAATTTCTCTGCATTTCCCACATACTACCTGCTTACACGCTTCTGCAAGATGCCCATGCTCGCCACACTTGCGGCAAAGCTTGGGCTGACCCTGATAGTGAATATAGCCCCTGTTGTTACCCAGAACTATCACTGATGGCAGATGTTTCAGGCCTTGAAAGCCCTGGGGATCTTGCCATTGTTGGATGGGGACCCTCCAGGCACAGTTCCAAATGCCATCTTCATCTCTCACTTTGATAGCCTGGCTTTTAACAGTGCAATATCTCCCCAACCATAAACAAATGTCATCTGCATTGACAGTTTCATTGAACATTCTGACAATAACCGTTTTCAAGGTATTGTCAGTCAGTTTCTCAACTTCAAATGCATCAAACTGGGGTTTCACATTTTCAAAGCGTGTCCAAAACTCTTTTAGTAGCATGGCAGTACGGAAACTAAGGTCAAAGCCTTTGTTAAAGGGTAGGGTCAAAATGCAATTTAACTGTTCCGGGCTAAAACCCAAGGCTTTCTGGACAAGTCTCCTGGAGAAGTCTAACCTCGACATCTCCAGGAGCTTTCCATCCACAACCTTAAGGTTGAATCGGACACTGTGGTGCCTCCGCATGCCGGCATGGCTAGCCGACATGGTGGAGGCACCACCTGTGAAAAGGCTCAAAAGAACTAAAACCTTTAAAAAGCAATAAAAGCCCTAAAACCGTAATACTAAAACAAATAGACAATAAAATATACAATAAGTGAAGGAACAACACTTACCTTACATCACGACAATGATTTCCTGGCTGTGAAGATCTAGCAACTATACTCAGTTGAAGCACTTCACATAAGGAAAAAAAAGAGAATAGTCTCCCCAAAGAAAGAAGGAACCAATGCCACAACAGGCAAGGATTCCCACTAACAGCAGGAGGCGATCGCAGTCTTAGCCAAAAGGCCGAGAAGCGATAACCACAATGGTTTGGAGGAAACCTCCCCATTCCCGGCACCCTCGTTTAAACTCGTGGTTTAAAGAAAAAAAAAGAATGACATTTTATTTTATGAATAACAGTGATTACCACAAATCTAAATCCTGTAAAACTATTTTTTTAGTGTCTTTCGGCAAATTAAGTGAATTTAAATCTACAAACAAGCCGCCACAATTCTTCATGGCCTCGTGACACGCTACTGACCAATAGAAAAACGCTAAAGCCTGAAGTCTCTAGTCTAGAAAAACAGATTTTCTCACATTTAGGCTTAAATATACAACACACTTGTGTCTTAACTTTAATGCTGTTTATAGTGCATGTATGTTATGTCTTTGAGCTATAATATGATATATGTTATAACTTATAGCAGTAACTTATGCCGCCGAGATTTAAACTATTTCTTCAACACTGCCCAAAACAAACAGAGCTCCTCCTGTGCCATTCTAGTGGAAGGGAGGATAAACTACACAACAATTCAACTGCAAATTACCTTTGGAGGGATAATTACATAAAAAAACAGTCAATAAAATGCAACGCATACAAAATTAAAGGCTTGTGTTTAAACTTTTGTTTAAGGTTAGTCAGTATACGAACATTTAAAACAAACAAAAAAAATGTTTTTATTTACCCAGGGGGAATAGTGTAGAAAACGTTTAAATTGTCATTTTAATTTAAGCATGCAACTTTTCTCTCACACTAATGCTCAGCTCGCAGTTTGGAAACTGGCACCTTGATCACTTGCACTTTGTTGGACCGCTCTTGCATCTACTTACTGAATCACTTACCGTGTATATATATTTATAGTAATTCATATACTGCTAATACCATCACTTCTTTTAATATTGTTTATACTGCTAAAAAACTATGGTTCCATACATCCATATTTAGAAAAATCTGTTGCACCAACTACGCCAAAACAAATTCCTTGTTACGTACTTGGAAAAAAACCTTTTTCTGATTCTGATATATACTCTTTCACATTACTGCCAATGTACTTCATGAGCACAGAAGATAATTCGTAGATAAATATCTATAATTCAAACATTAGTTATATTTACAAGTTTTAAGTGTAACACCCGGCAGAAACTATGTAACGGTTAACTATGAGAGGTATTGTATTGGCCAGCTATGGAACAATGTTATCACTTAAAACAGACAGTCAGGTTTTCATTGAACAGCTTTATCAGGGGAGAGCGCGAACGCAGTCCCCCACTACCAGAAATTATGCAGTCGAGATTCCCACATTTGGGGAATTCGCAAAGGTCAGCACAGCCGAAGTGCAATGGCTTAGCCTCGCCTTGGGTGAACCACCTTCTTGATCATGGTGTCTCCCCTGCCAGGTAAGTATGAGTTGTACACGTCACGGCTGGGGGAGTCTTTCACACACACACCCAACTCACTGACGGTGTCAACAATATAAACTAACTAAACCACAGGATACAAGGACCGGAACACTACACTATTTTAGTACAAACAACAAATGTGTGCTAAAGTCTGTGGATTCTGCACCTGGTGGAAGTGGGAGCAGGTGACAGCGGTGGTTGAAGCGGTTTGGCATCCAGTTGACGGTTGTACTAAAGTTATATGTTATTTTGTGTGAGAGTTGAATAAAGACTATAGTATATTGTTTAGTAGTAGGAATTAGGGGTGAAGGGGTGCCGACCGACGGCCTGTAAGGTCCGGAACGGTACCCTTTCTTCCTTTTTTTTTTTTTTTTTTTTTTTTTTCTTCTGATAGGGAGAATGTCTAAGAATAAAGCAGGGAATGATAGTGATAGGTATAGTAATTTAGAAGGAGGTATGAGGCAGGATAAAGCAGGGAAAGCGGCAGGTGGAAAGAAAGGTATGGAAAGGCAGGATCAGGGAAGAAAGGACAAGAAGAGGTTTAGACAGGCTAAGAGCGATTCTGATTCAGAGAAGGAATCAGAGCTGATGTTAAGTGAGGAGGAAGGAGTTGTGGAATCTGAGACTGAGAATAATGAAGGACAAAAACGGTTTAATGTGGTGGTTCGATTTGCAGGTGAGGGAGGAGTGGCAAAAATGAATCCGTTGCAGTTGACTAGAGAACTTAAAAAGAAATGTGGGGATATCAAATTTGCTAGGGTTTTAAACGATGGCAATCTGTTTATAGGATGTTCAGATGAGATTCAGGTGGCTGTTGTCAAACAATTCACTACGGTCGGTGAAAAAAAAGGTTGTGAAAGTTGTGCAGGTTGGAGAACAAAAATCCAAAAATACCAAAGGAGTCATTACTGGTGTGGCAGTAGACATGGGTGAGGAGGAGTTGAAGGAGAACTTGAATGCTCGTGGCATAGAAATAGTAAATGTGCACAGGATGACTAAAGGTACAGAAAAGGTAACAAGTGAAACGGTACTGGTAGAGTTTAAGGGTGAAGTAATTCCAGACAGAGTCTATTTAGGATTCGTGTGTTTTTATGTGAGAGCCTATATACCGAAACCGATGAGATGTTTCAAGTGTCAAAAATTTGGCCATATTGCTAAATATTGTAAAGAAAAAAGAAGGTGTGCAAGATGTACAGGGGACCATGAATATGGAGAATGTGGAGAAGAAACAAAACCAAAGTGCTGTAGCTGTGGGGGTGAACATAGTGTTACCTTTGGGAAATGTCCAACAATGAGGAAAGAAGTAGAGATTCAGAAAGTAAAAGTGTTGGAAAAGGTAACTTATGCACAAGCCCTGAAGAAGGTTGAGAAGAGAGATGAACCACAAAGACTGGTGGGGGTGGGAGATGGAGGTGGAGAACCAAGAGAGCAGAGGAGAGAGCAGTATCACAAAGACAAAGTCTGGGTGGATAAGAAACAATTGGTGGTGTTCATTACTGCAGCAATAAATTCTACAAGAATATCTACGTCGAGAACGACAAATATACAGATTATAGCAAAGGCAGCGATAGATCACTTGGGAATGAATGATTTGAATTGGGAGGAGATCCAAAGTGAAATTAATAGACAGAGCAGTAGCCAGGACCAAGCAAGGGATCATCTAAATCACGATGAAAATACTTCAGTGGAATGCTAGAAGTTTGGTGGCTAATGGACAAGAGTTCAAACATTATTTAAGAGAGATGGTTGAAAAGCCAGATGTAATATGTATCCAAGAAACTTTTTTGAAACCAGTATTAGATTTTGTTATTTATGGATATGTGGTAATAAGAAGAGACAGGGCTGAAGGTGAAGGCACGGGTGGAGGCGGTGCAGTGTTTATTAGACAAGATTTGTCATACAGAATATTAGAAATAGGAGTAGAACAGGAATATATTGTGTTGGAAGTATGGGAGATGGAGCAGAATATGGTAATAGTGAATTACTATAACCCATGCAAAACGTTGGAGTTGGAAAGATTACTTAGGATTAAAGGTATTGACAGGAATAATATTATTTGGTGTGCTGATTTTAATGCTCATAATACACTGTGGGGAGGAACACATACAGACATAAATGGCAGAGTCATAGAAGAGTTAATGGAGGAGATGGATCTTGTATGTTTGAATGATGGGAGGGGGACACGAGTCGATGTAAGAACAGGTAATGAGTCGGCATTAGATCTAACATTGGTGTCAGTACGATACGCAGGAATTAGTAAGTGGGTGATGACAGGAAAAACTTTAGGTAGTGACCATTATGTGATAATGTGTACAATAGGAGGAAGAGCAGAAGTGAATGCTGGAAATGGGTTACAGAAGTGGGTGTATAGTAAAGCGAAGTGGGATATATTTAAATCAGTAAGTGAAAAATTAATGGAATCTGTTGACTTGAATGGGGACATAGATACTATTAACAGTAATGTGACTGAAGCAATTATGTCTGCAGCAAGTCAAGCAATTCCAAAGAGTAAAAACAGGAGGAATAGGAAACTCGTCCCATGGTGGACAGAAGAGTGCTCAAAAGCGGTAAAAGCCCGGAACAAAGCATTTAAAAAAGTTAAAAGAGAGCATAATTATCACAGTCTGATAGAATATCAGAGGGCACAAGCAAAGGTAAGGAAGGTAATCAAACGAGCAAAGAGAGCAAGCTGGAGACACTTTTGTAGTGACATAGGGAGAACAACCCCGGTAGGAGAAGTTTGGGGGATGATAAGAAAGATGGGAGGAGACAGAAGGGAGTGGGAATATCCAGTTATCACCTCAGAAGAACAAACAGCAACAACTGATAAAGATAAAGCAGAGTTATTAGCTGAAGCTTTTGCAAAAGTACACAGTGTGGGAAACTTAACAGAGGAAGGGAGAACGAGAAGAGAAATGAACTTGAGTTATTATCCAGGAATATTAGATATGAGGGAAGATGGAGGGGGGAGTATGGATGACTGTCTTACAATGGCTGAGCTTGTGAGAGCGGTTAATAAAGCAAAACCTTCAGCTCCAGGTGGAGATCAGGTCAGCTATGTAATGTTGAAAAACCTTGGACCAAATGGGATGGCTAAAATGTTACATTTGTATAACAGAGTGTGGAAGGAAGGGAAGCTGCCAAGCGTGTGGAAGGAAGCAGTGGTAATTCCAATTAG
Source organism: Cololabis saira (assembly GCF_033807715.1). Taxonomy (NCBI): domain Eukaryota; kingdom Metazoa; phylum Chordata; class Actinopteri; order Beloniformes; family Belonidae; genus Cololabis; species Cololabis saira. The sequence continues at coordinate 42,389,867 of NC_084590.1, forward strand.
GAAGCCTGGGAAAGATCCTTGTAAACCATCAAGCTACAGGCCGATTGCATTAACTTCCAATATGTGCAAGATTATGGAAAGAATGATTACAGAAAGATTAACTTACTACCTTGAGAAGAGAGGTTTGCTGACGAGCTGTCAAAGTGGTTTTAGAAAAGGTAGGAGTACTATGGATGCAGTAGTAAGACTTGAAAATGAGATTAGAAGGGCACAAGCAAATAAAGAATCAGTAGTGGTAGTCTTTTTTGATATTGAAAAAGCCTACGATATGATGTGGAGAGAAGGTTTGATGATCAAATTACATGGGATGGGAGTTGGAGGGAGAACCTTTAACTGGATAAAGAATTTTTTATTTGACAGGAAATTACAGGTCCGAATAGGATGTGAGATGTCGAACAAATATATGGTTGGGAATGGGACTCCGCAAGGGAGTGTTATTAGTCCTCTACTGTTCATAATCATGATAAATGATGTTTTTTCAAATTTTCCATCAGATATTGGTACTTCACTTTTTGCTGATGATGGGGCACTCTGGAAAAGAGGAAGGAATTTGGAGTATATAGTGAGTAAAGTTCAATCAGCAATTGATGGGGTAACAGAGTGGGGGTTGGATTGGGGATGTCGATTTTCTGTGGAAAAAACTCAGTCAGTTATTTTCACCAGGAAAAGAAGGGTGGAAGAGAAGCTATATATGTATGGAAAAGAGCTGGAAAGAGTTGGATCATTTAAATATTTGGGAGTGATATTTGACTCTAAATTGACGTGGGTAGACCACATAAAGAAAGTAGAGGACAAATGTAAAAAAGTAATAAATGTCTTGAGGTGTTTGACAGGAAGGGAATGGGGGGCAAGTTGTGCTTCGTTAAAGACAATCTATGTAGCTATGATAAGATCAGTTATTGACTATGGTTGCATTGTTTATGGATCAGCAGCAGCGTCCCTTTTAAAAAAGGTGGATATAATTCAAGCGAAGGCACTACGGATATGCAGTGGGGCTTTTAGAACAACTCCAGTATGTGCACTACAAGTAGAACTGGAAGATATGCCATTAGCATTAAGAAGAAAACAGTTGATGAGCAATTATTGGGCATCGTTACAGGGACATGGTGAGTCTCACCCTACAAAAAGAGTTTTAAAGGAGTGCTGGGAGTTTGGAAAAAGTAAGAAAGATAAGTTTGGTAGGGTGGGGAATGACATTGCTAAAGAGCTTGGTGTTGGGGAGATGAAGTTAAGTCCAACTGTGGTATATCCATTAATGCCCCCATGGAGGATGATATGGCCATATGTAGACTGGCATTTGTTGGAATTAAAGGGAAAGAGACAAGGGATTGATCTGGCAAATGCAGCAACTCAGTATTTAAAAACAGAGTACAGTGATTTTATTGAAATGTATACGGATGGAGCTAAACAACCGGAGACTGGAGTGACTGGTTTTGGAGTAGTTGTTCCTTCAAAGAGCATAGAAATGAATAGAAGAACTTCAGACCATTTAGCAGTCTACACAGTAGAGATGCTGGGTGTGCTTATAGCTTTAAAATGGGTGGAAAAGAGTCAAGTTAAAAAAATAGTGATTTGTACAGATTCATCTGCAGTTTTAACTAGTATGAGATTGTCTCATTCAAAGAGTCGTCAAGGTCTGCTGTATGAGGTCCTTCAGTCAGCCACAAGATCAGTTTTAAAGGGAAGTGACATTAAGTTTTTATGGGTCCCTGCTCATGTTGGAGTTAAGGGAAATGAGATGGCAGACAGGATGGCCAAGAAGGCAATACAGAAAACGGTGGTAGAAATGAATGTGAATATTAGCAAGTCTGAAGCTAAAAGTGTGATCTGGGAAAAAGTGAATTTAATGTGGCAAGAAAAATGGAGCAATGAGGTCAAAGGAAGGCATCTGTATAGTATTCAAGAGAGCACTAGAGTTAAAAGGGTGGGTAGTGGGAAAAGAAGAGAAGAAATCATATTGACAAGGCTAAGATTAGGGCATAGTGCCCTAAACAAAAACTTGAAGGTTGTAGGGAAACATCAGAATGGTTTGTGTGAAGAGTGTCAAGAGGATGAGACTATAGAGCAGGGGTCACCAACCCTGGTCCTTGAGGGCCGGTGTCCCTGCAGGTTTTAGATGTTTCCCTGCTTCATTGCACCATGATACAAGTGACTGTGTCATCAACAGAACTATCCAGACTTTAATGACAAGCTGGTAACGATCATTAATTAGAATCAGGTGTGTTAAAGCAGGGAAACATCTAAAACATGCAGGACACCGGCCCTCGAGGACCAGGGTTGGTGACCCCTGCTATAGAGCATGTTTTACTGAGTTGTGGGAGATATAAGATGGAAAGGGAAACTATGAATAATAAACTGATAGAATTGGAAGAACAGGAAATTAATATTAAAAGTATATTAGGAATGAAGAATAGGAAACATGTGAAGGCATTGCTTGAGTTTTTGAGAGACACTAGATTATTTGAAAGAATATAGTCAAACAGAGAATGAGGGTATGAATCAGTGTCAGTAGGCTGGACCATGAGAATGATCCAGAAGAGGGCGGTAATGCACCGGAGAACTGGATGCCAGCCGCCAATAAACCTGAAGAAGAAGAAGAAGAAGAATGTGTGCTAAAAGGTGACAATTGACAATGTTTTGATTATAAAAACTACAAAACAAACAGAAAACGGGCATTTCCCATAATGCATTGCTGAATCTACAAAGCAGCAGATTAAGAAATACCAGATTTCCTCCGATTATCCCCCACAGATGACCCACAACCCAACAAGAGGTTCAAGTGACACAAAACGGAACTAAACTGAAGATATACATCATTTGATTCACGTGTTATTTAAAAGAAGTGTATAAAACATACAAATCCTAGGTCTGTTTCTGCTCACAGTGCAGCTACTTCCTGTTTCTTTGTTCACCAGTGGTAAGAAGCTGCATGTCCTGCTTTTGCCACTTATTGATCTGGAGAGTGAACAACTCTGGCTGATTAATAATGGGATTTTAAGATGTTTTAATACAGTTCAAAACCACAAGTAGATGTTCCTATTAATCTGGTTACTGAACCTATGTTCTTACACGTAAAGAAAACCCCATTCTGCTGTTCACCAGGCTTTAAAACCACTTAGCGCTCTGTCCCCCTCCAGTGGAGAAAAAGTGAACTGTAGAACACAACCAACATGGAATAAACATCCATCCACTCATTTGCATCATCAGTGTCACAATTTCTACTTCAACCCGGAATAAAACCAAGTGAAGCTAAAAATCGTTAAGCTTGCCATATATATTTATATTGTACATGTATGGAGGAGTGCACCGTTCCTGGAGATACTGCAATACCAGGTCGATGCGTGGAGTGGACAGAGCAAGCCCCTATTCCATCTCCCTGTTCCAAAAATCAATTTAATATATGGTCCCCGGGTAGGGGACGTATCAGATATTAAACTGATAAGAACAGATACTACACTTGATCTTAGCCAAAAGGCCGAGAAGCGATAACCACAATGGTTTGGAGGAAACCTCCCCATTCCCGGCACCCTCGTTTAAACTCGTGGTTTAAAGAAAAAAAAAGAATGACATTTTATTTTATGAATAACAGTGATTACCACAAATCTAAATCCTGTAAAACTATTTTTTTAGTGTCTTTCGGCAAATTAAGTGAATTTAAATCCACAAACAAGCCGCCACAATTCTTCATGGCCTCGTGACACGCTACTGACCAATAGAAAAACGCTAAAGCGAAGTCTCTAGTCTAGGAAAACAGATTTTCTCACATTTAGGCTCACATTTACATCACACTTGTGTCTTAACTTTAATGCTGTTTATAGTGCATGTATGTTATGTCTTTGAGCTATAATATGACATATGTTATAACATATAGCATTAACCTATGCCGCTGAGATTAAAACTATTTCTTCGACGCTGCCCAAAACAAACAGAGCTCCTCCTGTGCCATTCTAGTGGAAGGGAGGATAAACTACACAACAATTCAACTGCAAATTACCTTTGGAGGGATAATTACATAAAAAAAACAGTCAATAAAATGCAACGCATACAAAATTAAAGACTTGTGTTTAAACTTTTGTTTAAGGTTAGTCAGTATACGAACATTTAAAAGAAACAAAAAAAATGTTTTTATTTACCCAGGGGGAATAGTGTAGAAAACGTTTAAATTGTCATTTTAATTTAAGCATGCAACTTTTCTCTCACACTAATGCTCAGCTCGCAGTTTGGAAACTGGCACCTTGATCACTTGCACTTTGTTGGACCGCTCTTGCATCTACTTACTGAATCACTTACCGTGTATATATATTTATAGTAATTCATATACTGCTAATACCATTACTTCTTTTAATATTGTTTATACTGCTAAAAAACTATGGTTCCATACATCCATATTTAGAAAAATCTGTTGCACCAACTACGCCAAAACAAATTCCTTGTATATCCAGTTACGTACTTGGAAAAAAAACCTTTTTCTGATTCTGATATATACTCTTTCACATTACTGCCAATGTACTTCATGAGCACAGAAGATAATTGGTAGATAAATATCTATAATTCAAACATTAGTTATATTTACAAGTTTTAAGTGTAACACCCGGCAGAAACTATGTAACGGTTAACTATGAGAGGTATTGTATTGGCCAGCTATGGAACAATGTTATCAATTAAAACAGACAGTTAGGTTTTCATTGAACAGCTTTATCAGGGGAGAGCGCGAACGCAGTCCCCCACTACCAGAAATTATGCAGTCGAGATTCCCACATTTGGGGAATTCGCAAAGGTCAGCACAGCCGAAGTGCAATGGCTTAGCCTCGCCTTGGGTGAACCACCTTCTTGATCATGGTGTCTCCCCTGCCAGGTAAGTATGAGTTGTACACGTCACGGCTGGGGGAGTGTTTCACACACACACCAAACTCACTGACGGTGTCAAAAATATAAACTAACTAAACCACAAGATACAGGGACCGGAACACTTCACTATTTTAGTACAAACAACGAATGTGTGCTAAAAGGTGACAATTGACAATGTTTTGATTATAAAAACTACAAAACAAACAGAAAACGGGTATTTCCCATAATGCATTGCTGAATCTACAAAGCAGCAGATAAAGAAATACCAGATTTCCTCCGATTATCCCCCACAGATGACCCACAACCCAACAAGAGGTTCAAGTGACACAAAACAGAACTAAACTGAAGATATACATCATTTGATTCACGTGTTATTTAAAAGAAGTGTATAAAACATACAAATCCTAGGTCTGTTTCTGCTCACAGTGCAGCTACTTCCTGTTTCTTTGTTCACCAGTGGTAAGAAGCTGCATGTCCTGCTTTTGCCACTTATTGATCTGGAGAGTGAACAACTCTGGCTGATTAATAATGCGATTTTAAGATGTTTTAATACAGTTCAAAACCACAAGTAGATGTTCCTATTAATCTGGTTACTGAACCTATGTTCTTACACGTAAAGAAAACCCCGTTCTGCTGTTCACCAGGCTTTAAAACCACTTAGTGCTCTGTAGCCCTCTAGTGGAGAAAGGAGTGAACTGCAGAACACAACCAACATGGAATAAACATCCATCCACTCATTTTCATCATCAGTGTCACAATTTCTACTTCAGCTTCTACCCGGAATAAAACCAAGTGAAGCTAAATATCGTTTAGCTTGCCATATATTTTTATATTGTACATGTTAGGAGGAGTGCACCGTTCCTGGAGATACTGCAATACCAGGTCGATGCGTGGAGTGGACGGAGCAAGCCCCTATTCCATCTCCCTGTTCCAAAAATCAATTTAATATATGGTCCCCGGGTAGGGGACGTATCAGATATTAAACTGATAAGAACAGATACTACACTTGATCTTAGCCAAAAGGCCGAGAAGCGATACCCACAATGGTTTGGAGGAAACCTCCCAATTCCCGGCACCCTCGTTTAAACACATGGTTTAAAGAAAAAAAAAGAATGACATTTTATTATATGAATAACAGTGATTACCACAAATGTAAATCCTTTGTAAAACTATTTTTTTAGTGTCTTTCGGCAAATTAAGTGAATTTAAATCTACAAACAAGCCGCCACAATTCTTCATGGCCTCGTGACACGCTACTGACCAATAGAAAAACGCTAAAGCGAAGTCTCTAGTCTAGGAAAACAGATTTTCTCACATTTAGGCTCACATTTACATCACACTTGTGTCTTAACTTTAATGCTGTTTATAGTGCATGTATGTTATGTCTTTGAGCTATAATATGACATATGTTATAACTTATAGCATTAACCTATGCCGCTGAGATTTAAACTATTTCTTCAACGCTGCCCAAAACAAACAGAGCTCCTCCTGTGCCATTCTAGTGGAAGGGAGGATAAACTACACAACAATTCAACTGCAAATTACCTTTGGAGGGATAATTACATAAAAAAACAGTCAATAAAATGCAACGCATACAAAATTAAAGGCTTGTGTTTAAACTTTTGTTTAAGGTTAGTCAGTATACGAACATTTAAAACAAACAAAAACATTTTTTTTTATTTACCGAGGGGGAATAGTGTAGAAAACGTTTAAATTGTCATTTTAATTTAAGCAGGCAACTTTTCTCTCACACTAATGCTCAGCTCGCAGTTTGGAAACTGGCACCTTGATCACTTGCACTTTGTTGGACCGCTCTTGCATCTACTTACTGAATCACTTACCGTGTATATATATTTATAGTAATTCATATACTGCTAATACCATTACTTCTTTTAATATTGTTTATACTGCTAAAAAACTATGGTTCCATACATCCATATTTAGAAAAATCTGTTGCACCAACTACGCCAAAACAAATTCCTTGTTACGTACTTGGAAAAAAACCTGATTCTGATTCTGATATATACTCTTTCACATTACTGCCAATGTACTTCATGAGCACAGAAGATAATTCGTAGATAAATATCTATATAATGGGATTTTAAGATGTTTTAATACAGTTCAAAACCACAAGTAGATGTTCCTATTAATCTGGTTACTGAACCTATGTTCTTACACGTAAAGAAAACCCCATTCTGCTGTTCACCAGGCTTTAAAACCACTTAGCGCTCTGTCCCCCTCTAGTGGAGAAAAAGTGAACTGTAGAACACAACCAACATGGAATAAACATCCATCCACTCATTTGCATCATCAGTGTCACAATTTCTACTTCAACCCGGAATAAAACCAAGTGAAGCTAAAAATCGTTAAGCTTGCCATATATATTTATATTGTACATGTATGGAGGAGTGCACCGTTCCTGGAGATACTGCAATACCAGGTCGATGCGTGGAGTGGACAGAGCAAGCCCCTATTCCATCTCCCTGTTCCAAAAATCAATTTAATATATGGTCCCCGGGTAGGGGACGTATCAGATATTAAACTGATAAGAACAGATACTACACTTGATCTTAGCCAAAAGGCCGAGAAGCGATAACCACAATGGTTTGGAGGAAACCTCCCCATTCCCGGCACCCTCGTTTAAACTCGTGGTTTAAAGAAAAAAAAAGAATGACATTTTATTTTATGAATAACAGTGATTACCACAAATCTAAATCCTGTAAAACTATTTTTTTAGTGTCTTTCGGCAAATTAAGTGAATTTAAATCCACAAACAAGCCGCCACAATTCTTCATGGCCTCGTGACACGCTACTGACCAATAGAAAAACGCTAAAGCGAAGTCTCTAGTCTAGGAAAACAGATTTTCTCACATTTAGGCTCACATTTACATCACACTTGTGTCTTAACTTTAATGCTGTTTATAGTGCATGTATGTTATGTCTTTGAGCTATAATATGACATATGTTATAACATATAGCATTAACCTATGCCGCTGAGATTAAAACTATTTCTTCGACGCTGCCCAAAACAAACAGAGCTCCTCCTGTGCCATTCTAGTGGAAGGGAGGATAAACTACACAACAATTCAACTGCAAATTACCTTTGGAGGGATAATTACATAAAAAAAACAGTCAATAAAATGCAACGCATACAAAATTAAAGACTTGTGTTTAAACTTTTGTTTAAGGTTAGTCAGTATACGAACATTTAAAAGAAACAAAAAAAATGTTTTTATTTACCCAGGGGGAATAGTGTAGAAAACGTTTAAATTGTCATTTTAATTTAAGCATGCAACTTTTCTCTCACACTAATGCTCAGCTCGCAGTTTGGAAACTGGCACCTTGATCACTTGCACTTTGTTGGACCGCTCTTGCATCTACTTACTGAATCACTTACCGTGTATATATATTTATAGTAATTCATATACTGCTAATACCATTACTTCTTTTAATATTGTTTATACTGCTAAAAAACTATGGTTCCATACATCCATATTTAGAAAAATCTGTTGCACCAACTACGCCAAAACAAATTCCTTGTATATCCAGTTACGTACTTGGAAAAAAAACCTTTTTCTGATTCTGATATATACTCTTTCACATTACTGCCAATGTACTTCATGAGCACAGAAGATAATTGGTAGATAAATATCTATAATTCAAACATTAGTTATATTTACAAGTTTTAAGTGTAACACCCGGCAGAAACTATGTAACGGTTAACTATGAGAGGTATTGTATTGGCCAACTATGGAACAATGTTACCACTTAAAACAGACAGTTAGGTTTTCATTGAACAGCTTTATCAGGGGAGAGCGCGAACGCAGTCCCCCACTACCAGAAATTATGCAGTCGAGATTCCCACATTTGGGGAATTCGCAAAGGTCAGCACAGCCGAAGTGCAATGGCTTAGCCTCGCCTTGGGTGAACCACCTTCTTGATCATGGTGTCTCCCCTGCCAGGTAAGTATGAGTTGTAGACGTCACGGCTGGGGGAGTGTTTCACACACACACCAAACTCACTGACGGTGTCAAAAATATAAACTAACTAAACCACAAGATACAGGGACCGGAACACTTCACTATTTTAGTACAAACAACGAATGTGTGCTAAAAGGTGACAATTGACAATGTTTTGATTATAAAAACTACAAAACAAACAGAAAACGGGTATTTCCCATAATGCATTGCTGAATCTACAAAGCAGCAGATAAAGAAATACCAGATTTCCTCCGATTATCCCCCACAGATGACCCACAACCCAACAAGAGGTTCAAGTGACACAAAACAGAACTAAACTGAAGATATACATCATTTGATTCACGTGTTATTTAAAAGAAGTGTATAAAACATACAAATCCTAGGTCTGTTTCTGCTCACAGTGCAGCTACTTCCTGTTTCTTTGTTCACCAGTGGTAAGAAGCTGCATGTCCTGCTTTTCCACTTATTGATCTGGAGAGTGAACAACTCTGGCTGATTAATAATGCGATTTTAAGATGTTTTAATACAGTTCAAAACCACAAGTAGATGTTCCTATTAATCTGGTTACTGAACCTATGTTCTTACACGTAAAGAAAACCCCGTTCTGCTGTTCACCAGGCTTTAAAACCACTTAGCGCTCTGTAACCCTCTAGTGGAGAAAGGAGTGAACTGCAGAACACAACCAACATGGAATAAACATCCATCCACTCATTTTCATCATCAGTGTCACAATTTCTACTTCAGCTTCTACCCGGAATAAAACCAAGTGAAGCTAAATATCGTTTAGCTTGCCATATATTTTTATATTGTACATGTTAGGAGGAGTGCACCGTTCCTGGAGATACTGCAATACCAGGTCGATGCGTGGAGTGGACGGAGCAAGCCCCTATTCCATCTCCCTGTTCCAAAAATCAATTTAATATATGGTCCCCGGGTAGGGGACGTATCAGATATTAAACTGATAAGAACAGATACTACACTTGATCTTAGCCAAAAGGCCGAGAAGCGATACCCACAATGGTTTGGAGGAAACCTCCCAATTCCCGGCACCCTCGTTTAAACACATGGTTTAAAGAAAAAAAAAGAATGACATTTTATTATATGAATAACAGTGATTACCACAAATGTAAATCCTTTGTAAAACTATTTTTTTAGTGTCTTTCGGCAAATTAAGTGAATTTAAATCTACAAACAAGCCGCCACAATTCTTCATGGCCTCGTGACACGCTACTGACCAATAGAAAAACGCTAAAGCCTGAAGTCTCTAGTCTAGAAAAACAGATTTTCTCACATTTAGGCTTAAATATACAACACACTTGTGTCTTAACTTTAATGCTGTTTATAGTGCATGTATGTTATGTCTTTGAGCTATAATATGATATATGTTATAACTTATAGCATTAACCTATGCCGCTGAGATTTAAACTATTTCTTCAACGCTGCCCAAAACAAACAGAGCTCCTCCTGTGCCATTCTAGTGGAAGGGAGGATAAACTACACAACAATTCAACTGCAAATTACCTTTGGAGGGATAATTACATAAAAAAACAGTCAATAAAATGCAACGCATACAAAATTAAAGGCTTGTGTTTAAACTTTTGTTTAAGGTTAGTCAGTATACGAACATTTAAAACAAACAAAAACATTTTTTTTTATTTACCGAGGGGGAATAGTGTACAAACGTTTAAATTGTCATTTTAATTTAAGCAGGCAACTTTTCTCTCACACTAATGCTCAGCTCGCAGTTTGGAAACTGGCACCTTGATCACTTGCACTTTGTTGGACCGCTCTTGCATCTACTTACTGAATCACTTACCGTGTATATATATTTATAGTAATTCATATACTGCTAATACCATTACTTCTTTTAATATTGTTTATACTGCTAAAAAACTATGGTTCCATACATCCATATTTAGAAAAATCTGTTGCACCAACTACGCCAAAACAAATTCCTTGTTACGTACTTGGAAAAAAACCTGATTCTGATTCTGATATATACTCTTTCACATTACTGCCAATGTACTTCATGAGCACAGAAGATAATTCGTAGATAAATATCTATATAATGGGATTTTAAGATGTTTTAATACAGTTCAAAACCACAAGTAGATGTTCCTATTAATCTGGTTACTGAACCTATGTTCTTACACGTAAAGAAAACCCCATTCTGCTGTTCACCAGGCTTTAAAACCACTTAGCGCTCTGTCCCCCTCTAGTGGAGAAAAAGTGAACTGTAGAACACAACCAACATGGAATAAACATCCATCCACTCATTTGCATCATCAGTGTCACAATTTCTACTTCAACCCGGAATAAAACCAAGTGAAGCTAAAAATCGTTAAGCTTGCCATATATATTTATATTGTACATGTATGGAGGAGTGCACCGTTCCTGGAGATACTGCAATACCAGGTCGATGCGTGGAGTGGACAGAGCAAGCCCCTATTCCATCTCCCTGTTCCAAAAATCAATTTAATATATGGTCCCCGGGTAGGGGACGTATCAGATATTAAACTGATAAGAACAGATACTACACTTGATCTTAGCCAAAAGGCCGAGAAGCGATAACCACAATGGTTTGGAGGAAACCTCCCCATTCCCGGCACCCTCGTTTAAACTCGTGGTTTAAAGAAAAAAAAAGAATGACATTTTATTTTATGAATAACAGTGATTACCACAAATCTAAATCCTGTAAAACTATTTTTTTAGTGTCTTTCGGCAAATTAAGTGAATTTAAATCCACAAACAAGCCGCCACAATTCTTCATGGCCTCGTGACACGCTACTGACCAATAGAAAAACGCTAAAGCGAAGTCTCTAGTCTAGGAAAACAGATTTTCTCACATTTAGGCTCACATTTACATCACACTTGTGTCTTAACTTTAATGCTGTTTATAGTGCATGTATGTTATGTCTTTGAGCTATAATATGACATATGTTATAACATATAGCATTAACCTATGCCGCTGAGATTAAAACTATTTCTTCGACGCTGCCCAAAACAAACAGAGCTCCTCCTGTGCCATTCTAGTGGAAGGGAGGATAAACTACACAACAATTCAACTGCAAATTACCTTTGGAGGGATAATTACATAAAAAAAACAGTCAATAAAATGCAACGCATACAAAATTAAAGACTTGTGTTTAAACTTTTGTTTAAGGTTAGTCAGTATACGAACATTTAAAAGAAACAAAAAAAATGTTTTTATTTACCCAGGGGGAATAGTGTAGAAAACGTTTAAATTGTCATTTTAATTTAAGCATGCAACTTTTCTCTCACACTAATGCTCAGCTCGCAGTTTGGAAACTGGCACCTTGATCACTTGCACTTTGTTGGACCGCTCTTGCATCTACTTACTGAATCACTTACCGTGTATATATATTTATAGTAATTCATATACTGCTAATACCATTACTTCTTTTAATATTGTTTATACTGCTAAAAAACTATGGTTCCATACATCCATATTTAGAAAAATCTGTTGCACCAACTACGCCAAAACAAATTCCTTGTATATCCAGTTACGTACTTGGAAAAAACCTTTTTCTGATTCTGATATATACTCTTTCACATTACTGCCAATGTACTTCATGAGCACAGAAGATAATTCGTAGATAAATATGTATAATTCAAACATTAGTTATTTACAGGGGTGCACACAAGCTGGGACTCCAGGGATAGTCTACTGCACGTTAGCTATGGAACAATAATATCACTTAAAATAGACAGTTAGGTTTTCATTGAACAGCTTTATCAGGGGAGAGCGCGAACGCAGTCCCCCACTACCAGAAATTATGCAGTCGAGATTCCCACATTTGGGGAATTCGCAAAGGTCAGCACAGCCGAAGTGCAATGGCTTAGCCTCGCCTTGGGTGAACCACCTTCTTGATCATGGTGTCTCCCCTGCCAGGTAAGTATGAGTTGTACACGTCACGGCTGGGGGAGTGTTTCACACACACACCAAACTCACTGACGGTGTCGACAATATAAACTAACTAAACCACAAGATACAGGGACCGGAACACTTCACTATTTTAGTACAAACAACCAATGTGTGCTAAAAGGTGACAATTGACAATGTTTTGATTATAAAAACTACAAAACAAACAGAAAACGGGTATTTCCCATAATGCATTGCTGAATCTACAAAGCAGCAGATAAAGAAATACCAGATTTCCTCCGATTATCCCCCACAGATGACCCACACCCCAACAAGAGGTTCAAGTGACACAAAACGGAACTAAACTGAAGATATACATCATTTGATTCACGTGTTATTTAAAAGAAGTGTATAAAACATACAAATCCTAGGTCTGTTTCTGCTCACAGTGCAGCTACTTCCTGTTTCTTTGTTCACCAGTGGTAGGAAGCTGCATGTCCTGCTTTTGCCACCTATTGATCTGGAGAGTGAACAACTCTGGCTGATTAATCATGATTAAGATGTTTTAATACAGTTCAAAACCACAAGTAGATGTTCCTATTAATCTGGTTACTGAACCTATGTTCTTACACGTAAAGAAAACCCCGTTCTGCTGTTCACCAGGCTTTAAAACCACTTAGCGCTCTGTAGCCCTCTAGTGGAGAAAGGAGTGAACTGCAGAACACAACCAACATGGAATAAACATCCATTCACTCATTTTCATCATCAGTGTCACAATTTCTACTTCAGCTTCTACCTGGAATAAAACCAAGTGAAGTTAAATATCGTTTAGCTTGCCATATATTTTTATATTGTACATGTTAGGAGGAGTGCACCGTTCCTGGAGATACTGCAATACCAGGTCGATGCGTGGAGTGGACGGAGCAAGCCCCTATTCCATCTCCCTGTTCCAAAAATCAATTTAATATATGGTCCCCGGGTAGGGGACGTATCAGATATTAAACTGATAAGAACAGATACTACACTTGATCTTAGCCAAAAGGCCGAGAAGCGATAACCACAATGGTTTGGAGGAAACCTCCCCATTCCCGGCACCCTCGTTTAAACTCGTGGTTTAAAGAAAAAAAAAGAATGACATTTTATTTTATGAATAACAGTGATTATCACAAATCTAAATCCTGTAAAACTATTTTTTTAGTGTCTTTCGGCAAATTAAGTGAATTTAAATCCACAAACAAGCCGCCACAATTCTTCATGGCCTCGTGACACGCTACTGACCAATAGAAAAACGCTAAAGCGAAGTCTCTAGTCTAGGAAAACAGATTTTCTCACATTTAGCCTCACATTTACATCACACTTGTGTCTTAACTTTAATGCTGTTTATAGTGCATGTATGTTATGTCTTTGAGCTATAATATGATATATGTTATAACTTATAGCATTAACCTATGCCGCTGAGATTTAAACTATTTCTTTGACGCTGCCCAAAACAAACAGAGCTCCTCCTGTGCCATTCTAGTGGAAGGGAGGATAAACTACACAACAATTCAACTGCAAATTACCTTTGGAGGGATAATTACATAAAAAAAACAGTCAATAAAATGCAACGCATACAAAATTAAAGACTTGTGTTTAAACTTTTGTTTAAGGTTAGTCAGTATACGAACATTTAAAACAAACAAAAAAAATGTATTTACCGAGGGGGAATAGTGTAGAAAACGTTTAAATTGTCATTTTAATTTAAGCATGCAACTTTTCTCTCACACTAATGCTCAGCTCGCAGTTTGGAAACTGGCACCTTGATCACTTGCACTTTGTTGGATCGCTCTTGCGTCTACTTACTGAATCACTTACCGTGTATTAGGGGTGGGCGATATGACCTAAAATTAATATCACGGTATTTTTCCTCTTTTGAACGGTGACGGTATAATATCACGGTATTTTTTGGTACGTTTTGGGAGGAGTAGCCTGTCCTGTCCCTTTATGTGAATAAGGTTAATATTTGTATAATATAATAAGTAAATGGTAGTATCCTTATCAAAAAGAGACATGGGAGAGTATTATGCATTCTCAACATATTTATTTGGCAAAAAAACTAAAGATCTTACATATATATATATATTATATTTATTTTTATTATATTATATTTTAAATATTTTGTAAACCTGTCTTAAAATGTAATACTGGACCTCGGTTGGGCTGGTGGAAAATGTCCCTTAATTTTAAATCCAAAACTTGACAGGTTTATGCCATGAGTATTCATATACAGTAATCTCTTGTTTTTCGAGAGGGTTACATTCCAAAAAGAACCCGTGATAAGTGATATTCACATAGTAGCAACCTTTTTTTTTTTTACAATTATTATACAAAGCTTCAAATTGCGGAGTTCAGCACCGCCTCGCACGTATTTCCCTGCTCTTCTGAGCTGCTGCATGCCGACTCGCGCTGCAGCGTCTTTTTCTTCTAAAGCCCGCGGTACAGGTGTGTTTTTTCGAGAGAAGAACATGGTTATGGGTATTTTTTTTGTCACTCTTTTTTTCTTCTGGGCAAAAAGATTCTTTTAAACCGACATTCATGAATTTTTTCTCCATCTTGAAGTCTGTGATTCGTATTCCAGCAGGTTGAAACAGCGCTCTGCGCTCCGCTGCCGTCAAAGACCCGCCCAGCTCTACTTCTGATTGGCTAGTGTTAGTTTGGCTGAGCGCCAGAGCTGCTTTCCTCTCATTCCATTGGTAGACGAACTCTGTTGACTCAAACTTTTTTTTCTCTCTCAAACCTTTTTTTTTTTTTTTTTTTTTAAAGCAGTCAAACTCGCACGCCGAGAAAAAAAACTCCGTACGCCGGAGATCCAGCACGGTGCCGGAATACTTAAAGCCCTGCATTTCTTACTACTCTTGTCGTAAGGTGTAGCAGCAGTAAACGATGCTTGCATTGAAAGCTGTTTAGTCTTGGGATGTGCTCCGCTGGTGCTGCTCAGCAGCACCAGCGGAGCAGCGGTCCCAGCGGGACCAGCTGCTGGTCCCACTTGCGCTCGTTTTGGCCCGGGTTGCCTCTTCATATTCACGGGCGTGCGTGTTTTTTAAGTGATGAAACAGGTTGCTTGTGTTTCCACCTCTTGCTGTCACAACACGGCAGCAAACCTTGCATATCACCGACGTTTTTAATGCCTTATTTAGGCTTATTATTTTATAATTGATTTATTACGGTATTGACGGTATTGCAAAATCCATGTCGTGGCGCAGTGTCACACCGGTGATGACTATGACACCGGTGTACCGCCCACCCCTACCGTGTATATATATTTATAGTAACTCATGTACTGCTAATACCACTACTTCTTTTAATATTGTTTCTACTGCTAAAAAACTATGGTTCCATACATCCATATTTAGAAAAATCTGTTGCACCAACTACGCCAAAACAAATTCCTTGTATATCCAGTTACGTACTTGGAAAAAAACCTTTTTCTGATTCTGATATATACTCTATCATATTACTGCCAATGTACTTCATGAGCACAGAAGATATTTCGTAGATAAATATCTATAATTCAAACATTAGTTATATTTACAAGTTTTAAGTGTAACACCCGGCAGAAACTATGTAACGGTTAACTATGAGAAGTATTGTATTGGCCAGCTATGGAACAATGTTATCACTTAAAACAGACAGTTAGGTTTTCATTGAACAGTTAGATCAGGGGAGAGCGCGAACGCAGTCCCCCACT
Source organism: Cololabis saira (assembly GCF_033807715.1). Classification (NCBI taxonomy): domain Eukaryota; kingdom Metazoa; phylum Chordata; class Actinopteri; order Beloniformes; family Belonidae; genus Cololabis; species Cololabis saira. The sequence goes on from NC_084590.1 coordinate 42,406,305, forward strand.
ACCAGAAATTATGCAGTCGAGATTCCCACATTTGGGGAATTCGCAAAGGTCAGCACAGCCGAAGTGCAATGGCTTAGCCTCGCCTTGGGTGAACCACCTTCTTGATCATGGTGTCTCCCCTGCCAGGTAAGTATGAGTTGTACACGTCACGGCTGGGCGAGTGTTTCAAACACACACCAAACTCACTGACGGTGTCGACAATATAAACTAACTAAACCACAAGATACAGGGACCGGAACACTTCACTATTTTAGTACAAACAACGAATGTGTGCTAAAAGGTGACAATTGATGATGTTTTGATTATAAAAACTACAAAACAAACAGAAAACGGGTATTTCCCATAATGCATTGCTGAATCTACAAAGCAGCAGATAAAGAAATACCAGATTTCCTCCGATTATCCCCCACAGATGACCCACAACCCAACAAGAGGTTCAAGTGACACAAAGCGGAACTAAACTGAAGATATACATCACTTGATTCACGTGTTATTTAAAAGAAGTGTATAAAACATACAAATCCTAGGTCTGTTTCTGCTCACAGTGCAGCTACTTCCTGTTTCTTTGTTCACCAGTGGTAAGAAGCTGCATGTCCTGCTTTTGCCACCTATTGATCTGGAGAGTGAACAACTCTGGCTGATTAATAATGGGATTTTAAGATGTTTTAATACAGTTCAAAACCACAAGTAGATGTTCCTATTAATCTGGTTACTGAACCTATGTTCTTACACGTAAAGAAAACCCCGTTCTGCTGTTCACCAGGCTTTAAAACCACTTAGCGCTCTGTAGCCCTCTAGTGGAGAAAGGAGTGAACTGCAAAACACAACCAACATGGAATAAACATCCATCCACTCATTTTCATCATCAGTGTCACAATTTCTACTTCAGCTTCTACCCAGAATAAAACCAAATGAAGCTAAATATCGTTTAGCTTGCCATATATTTTTATATTGTACATGTTAGGAGGAGTGCACCGTTCCTGGAGATACTGCAATACCAGGTCGATGCGTGGAGTGGACGGAGCAAGCCCCTATTCCATCTCCCTGTTCCAAAAATCAATTTAATATATGGTCCCCGGGTAGGGGACGTATCAGATATTAAACTGATAAGAACAGATACTACACTTGATCTTAGCCAAAAGGCCGAGAAGCGATAACCACAATGGTTTGGAGGAAACCTCCCCATTCCCGGCACCCTCGTTTAAACTCGTGGTTTAAAGAAAAAAAAAGGAATGACATTGGCCGGGTTTCCCAGATCAGTTAAGTAGTTCTTAACAGCGAAAGACTTCTTTCAAACCTTCTTAAGGAGCCTGTGAAAGAAAATCGCGTTTCCCAGAGTCGCTCTTAGCTTAAGTATCTCTTTCATTAAGAAGGAAATGAAAGATGCTGCTGACCCAGTCTTTACAACCATCTTAGTGAACAAAGACTCACAGATCCAGCCGCGTCAGGCAAATCAATATCACACCAAGCAATGAGATATTAAAACAATGCACCCCGCACAAGTTTTGATCTATTTTATACTTTAGATTTATATTGTTTAGCATTTATTGGTGACAGCAAAGGGGGGAAAAAAAAGAAAAATAAGGAATAACAAGTGTGTTCCTGTATATGCTTTATGCATTACGCACAAATAAAACGATCATCATGAATATCATTTATTTGATGATTTGGCTGCTATAAAGCATGTTCTTGCTGCAAATCAACCGCGTCACCGTGCGCGAAGCAGAACTGTTTTTATGAACGCATTCGTGCGTCAGCACTTCAGTCCCCTGGACGTGTGTCGGACCGGGCTGTCCAGGCAGCCGGGACACCGATCCTCCTGCGCCGCGCCCGAGCGCATCTATGTGATGACAGGGAAGCAGCAGCTGATCAACGGGATCCTTTGATGAATCGTTCATTACAGTCTCAAATATAATCAATGGTGTCGGTTTATATTAAATAATCTTTTTGCCCAGAAGAAAAAAGAGCGAAGACAACGACCCATAACTATTTTCTTCTCTTGAAAAAAACCCACCTGCGGGATGCAGCAGCATCAGAAGAGCAGGAATACGTGCGTGGCGGGGATGATCTCTGCAATCTGAAGCCCTCTATAATTGTAAAAAGAATTTCACTTATCACGGGTTCTTTTTGGAACATAACCCCTGCGAAAAACCAGAGATTGCTGTAATTCCACGTTGCGATTTGCGAAACTCGCCTTCTCTTGGCTCATGTTTTTGAACGCACACACACGCCCACCCCGTTTACTCCCGGTTTCTGCGTGTGGGGAAAAAAAGCCTCACTGTAGCCAGAAATAACGGAGTAACACACCGTTTGGATGAAAAAGGGTCATTGAATTATATTTATCATCTTAATTTTTCATTATAACGCACAGGCAGCAGGGAATTAGTGCGTTAGGTAGCAGTGCTGCGTGTGAAAATGCGCTGATAGTGATCGGTGATCGATTTGCCTGGCATCGATTGATTTGGTTTCAGAACCGGACAGCTGCTCCAAAGAGCTTCTGAAAGAGCGAAACTAAAGAACGGTGTTAAGAAGTCATCTGGGAAACACCCATATCTTAGGGTTCTCTCTTAGTTCAAACCTTCTTTGAACCTCTCTTAAATCCTTAAGAGAGGTTGGATCTGGGAAACCCGGCCATTTTATTTTATGAATAACAGTGATTACCACAAATCTAAATCCTGTAAAACTATTTTTTTAGTGTCTTTCGGCAAATTAAGTGAATTTAAATCCACAAACAAGCCGCCACAATTCTTCATGGCCTCGTGACACGCTACTGACCAATAGAAAAACGCTAAAGCGAAGTCTCTAGTGTAGGAAAACAGATTTTCTCACATTTAGGCTCACATTTACATCACACTTGTGTCTTAACTTTAATGCTGTTTATAGTGCATGTATGTTATGTCTTTGAGCTATAATATGATATATGTTATAACTTATAGCATTAACCTATGCCGCTGAGATTTAAACTATTTCTTCGACGCTGCCCAAAACAAATAGAGCTCCTCCTGTGCCATTCTAGTGGAAGGGAGGATAAACTACACAACAATTCAACTGCAAATTACCTTTGGAGGGATAATTACATAAAAAAAACAGTCAATAAAATGCAACGCATACAAAATTAAAGACTTGTGTTTAAACTTTTGTTTAAGGTTAGTCAGTATACGAACATTTAAAACAAACAAAAAAAATGTTTTTATTTACCCAGGGGGAATAGTGTAGAAAACGTTTAAATTGTCATTTTAATTTAAGCAGGCAACTTTTCTCTCACACTAATGCTCAGCTCGCAGTTTGGAAACTGGCACCTTGATCACTTGCACTTTGTTGGATCGCTCTTGCGTCTACTTACTGAATCACTTACCGTGTATATATATTTATAGTAATTCATATACTGCTAATACCATTACTTCTTTTAATATTGTTTATACTCCTAAAAAACTATGGTTCCATACATCCATATTTAGAAAAATCTGTTGCACCAACTACGCCAAAACAAATTCCTTGTATATCCAGTTACGTACTTGGAAAAAAACCTTTTTCTGATTCTGATATATACTCTTTCACATTACTGCCAATGTACTTCATGAGCACAGAAGATAATTCGTAGATAAATATCTATAATTCAAACATTAGTTATATTTACAAGTTTTAAGTGTAACACCCGGCAGAAACTATGTAACGGTTAACTATGAGAGGTATTGTATTGGCCAGCTATGGAACAATGTTATCACTTAAAACAGACAGTTAGGTTTTCATTGAACAGCTTTATCAGGGGAGAGCGCGAACGCAGTCCCCCACTACCAGAAATTATGCAGTCGAGATTCCCACATTTGGGGAATTCGCAAAGGTCAGCACAGCCGAAGTGCAATGGCTTAGCCTCGCCTTGGGTGAACCACCTTCTTGATCATGGTGTCTCCCCTGCCAGGTAAGTATGAGTTGTACACGTCACGGCTGGGGGAGTGTTTCAAACACACACCAAACTCACTGACGGTGTCAACAATATAAACTAACTAAACCACAAGATACAGGGACCAGAGAACACTTCACTATTTTACTACAAACAACGAATGTGTGCTAAAAGGTGACAATTGACAATGTTTTGATTATAAAAACTACAAAACAAACAGAAAACGGGTATTTCCCATAATGCATTGCTGAATCTACAAAGCAGCAGATAAAGAAATATCAGATTTCCTCCGATTATCCCCCACAGATGACCCACAACCCAACAAGAGGTTCAAGTGACACAAAACGGAACTAAACTGAAGATATACATCATTTGATTCACGTGTTATTTAAAAGAAGTGTATAAAACATACAAATCCTAGGTCTGTTTCTGCTCACAGTGCAGCTACTTCCTGTTTCTTTGTTCACCAGTGGTAAGAAGCTGCATGTCCTGCTTTTGCCACCTATTGATCTGGAGAGTGAACAACTCTGGCTGATTAATAATGGGATTTTAAGATGATACAGTTCAAAACCACAAGTAGATGTTCCTATTAATCTGGTTACTGAACCTATGTTCTTACACGTAAAGAAAACCCCGTTCTGCTGTTCACCAGGCTTTAAAACCACTTAACGCTCTGTCGCCCTCTAGTGGAGAAAAGACTGAACTGCAGAACAACCAACATGGAATAAACATCCATCCACTCATTTTCTACACCAGTTTCATGTTTATATACGATCTACCGCAGCTACTAAGTGAGAGTTCACTCGGAACAGATCTACATTACCTGAATAATTAAGACTATAAAGTCTGAAAATCCTAACTTTTTCAACTAAATTTATATTTCAAATGTCAAGAGAAGTGCACCGTTCCTGGAGATACTGCAATACCAGGTCGATGCGCGGAGTGGACGGAGCAAGCCCCTATTCCATCTCCCTGTTCCAAAAATCAATTTAATATATGGTCCCCGGGTAGGGGACGTATCAGATATTAAACTGATAAGAACAGATTTTTTTTTTTCTGTCAAGAAAAAAATGTACACAAAATAAAATCTAGACAGAATGGAAAACAAGATAAACCCCTCTTGTGGGATTGGGCACAAGCCAATAAACGGTAAAATACACACACAAGATCACAAAAAACAGGACACAAAAGGAACAAAAAACAAACAAAAAAAAAATAAAACCAAAAAAGCAAAACAATAGGGCTATTCCAGTAAGATTAGCAAGCATCACAACAGCTACCCAGTTTCATAAATCAGTGAAAATAATTTTCCATCTTGTTTTGATGGCGGATGCTCCCCATTTCAGGACCTCAAAACGGTATCTTTTTTCCATTTCTTGTTTAATTACTTGCACCAAACTATATTCTGTCCATATAAAAGTTTCTTTGATTAGCTTACATCTAGCCTCCCATAACTTAAGTTTTGACAAAGAAATTAACGACACAATTGGAACACGATTGTTCTTTTCAACTTTTTTCAGTTCCAGATAAACCATCTCACAAAAATCCACATTTTTCAAACAAGGGAAACCAGTTTTTAGTTTTTGCCATGTGGACTGTGCAAAGGAGCATTCCTATAATACGTGTGCAATTGTTTCTACCATGTTACATTTTTCTCTGGGACATATTTTGCTTTTTGTTAACCTATGATTATACAAAGTCTCACGGACTGGTAACCTTCTGTGTAAAATTAACCAATTGAAATCTTTTAATCTGTTATCCAGCTCTTTTGGTTGTGATCTGGTCCAAGTTATTGCAGGGATACTCATTATCTCAGATGGTGCTTGCTTGATGACTAATTCATGATAGCAGTTTATGATTTTCTCTTAACTTTTCATCAAAACATTCAGGATTCTTTTTGGTCCACTTAACCATCTTTCCAAAATGTTGTGGAAAGGTCTCTGCTTTTGGCAATCGGTTATCCCATTTAACCAAAGCACGTAAAGGAAAACTCAACCAAAATTTTAACAAACATTGACACTTATGTGAACACTCCTTTGACAGCAAATTAACCAAAGAAGAAAAAAACAAAACATCCAATTTCAAAGGGATACATGGTAAATCTTTCCCTCCTGCCTCTATTGGCTGGTAAATTCTCCCTCTCTTTATATATTCATACCCAGTCCAAAAAAAATTAAAGATCATTGAGATTAATTTTTTTCCCAAGCCTGTTGGTAAACTGAAAACGTAGGCCAGGTGCAGTAAACTAGGCAATATATCTGCCTTCACCACCAGCACTTTTCCGGTAAATGTCAGATGTCTTTTTTTCCATAAAGCTAATTTTTTTATTTACTTTGTTAATTTTTGAGTCCCAATTTAACTGCGCATCATCTTCAGTTTTATGGAACTTAAATCCCAGTATATTAACTGGACCCGTACATACTGACATCCCATGTAGATTTTCAGTCCTATTTTCCCATTTCCCTAAATATTTGATCTGTGATTTTGTTTTATTTATTTTTGAACCTGAGACCTCTGAATACTCATCCATGACACTCATGACTTCAGCAAGACTTCGATCATCATTACAAAATAGTACCAAATCATCACAATATTGAGATAATTTGACAGTCTCACCCCCAGGTAATTGAATACCCCTGATTCTTGTATTATTTCTGATTGCGCACGCTAAAGGCTCCGCATATAAAATATACAATTGGACTGATAATGCACATCCTTGTCTAACCCCTCTATATTGTTTGACCCATGGACTTAGATTTCCATTCATGTTTATCCTACTTCCAACATCATTATATAAGGTTTTGATTATGTTGATGAAGTTCTCACTGAATCCAAAAATGTCAAGAATGCTGTACAAACAATGGTGATTCACCCTATCGAAAGCCTTTTGCTGATCAATAGTCACTGAAATGGCCGACTGGTTTCTATCCTGCAAATATGCCATTATGTCTCTATACAGGCTAATGTTCCAAGAAATTTGTCTGCCCTTCACTCCACATGTCTGATCATTTCCGACTATATGAGGCATCACATTTACCAGCCTGTTTGTTACAAACTTACTTATTATTTTGTAATCTGTACAAAGCATTGTTATCGGTCTATAATTTGACAAGTCTTTTGGGTCCCCTTTTTTGAACAAAAGAGATACAACTCCCTCCCTCATTGTTTGACACATTTTTCCCTCTGTAATTATTTCTTTTACCACTTCAATAAAATGACCTCCTATTATCTCCCAAAAATGTAAATAAAATTCCTTTGACAGACCATCTATTCCTGGTGTTTTATTGTCTTTCATTTCTTTCACCGCTTTGTATAATTCGGAAATTTCAACTTCTTTTCCAAGTTCATCAACCATTTCCATAGGGACCTTTTTGCTTACATGTTGAGACAGGGAGTTCTTTAATTTTCCATCATTTATCTTTTCTTTTTTAAATTGATTTGTGAAGTGGTATACTGCTTTCAATCATGTCTTTGTTACTGTTTACAGTTTGACCTTGTCTGTCTGTTAGTTCTGAAATTGTTCTCCTTTTCCCTTGCTCCTTTATTTTTTTAAAGAAATATGATGAGCATTTTTCATTTTCCTCCCACACCATCTGCTGGCTTCTAAAAGCAAAAGTTCTGGCTTTTTCTTCAAAAAAATTACGTTGTTTTATTAACAGTAATTTTAAAGCTTGTTTATCCGTCTCGCTTTTATTTGTATTTGCACTACTATGAAGCTGTTCTATTTCTCTTTGTAAGGAGTAAAGATTATTTTGTTTTTCTTTGTTTCTCTTTTTACAGAAGTCTTGTGTAAACATTTTGATTTTACATTTTGTGTTGTTCCACCATTCTGTTTTGTTCAGTGAAACCTCAAATCCGAGGTCTGTTTCTGCTCACAGTGCAGCTACTTCCTGTTTCTTTGTTCACCAGTGGTAGGAAGCTGCATGTCCTGTTTTTGCCACTTATTGATCTGGAGAGTGAACAACTCTGACTGATTAATAATGGGATTTTAAGATGTTTTAATACAGTTCAAAACCACAAGTAGATGTTCCTATTAATCTGGTTACTGAACCTATGTTCTTACACGTAAAGAAAACCCCGTTCTGCTGTTCACCAGGCTTTAAAACCACTTAGCGCTCTGTCGCCCTCTAGTGGAGAAAAGAGTGAACTGCAGAACACAACCAACATGGAATAAACATCCATCCACTCATTTTCTACACCAGTGTCACAATTTCTACTTCAGCTTCTATCCGGAATAAAACCAAGTGAAGCTTAAAATCGTCTAGCTTGCCATATATTTTTATATTGTACATTTTAGGAGGAGTGCACCGTTCCTGGAGATACTGCAATACCAGGTCGATGCGTGGAGTGGACGGAGCAAGCCCCTATTCCATCTCCCTGTTCCAAAAATCAATTTAATATATGGTCCCCGGGTAGGGGACGTATCAGATATTAAACTGATAAGAACAGATACTACACTTGATCTTAGCCAAAAGGCCGAGAAGCGATACCCACAATGGGTTGGAGGAAACCTCCCCATTCCCGGCACCCTCGTTTAAACTCACGGTTCTGAAAAAAAATATATACATTTTTTTTTCCAGGTTAGATTACTAACAGTGATTACTACAACTGTAAGTCCCGCAAAACTATTTTTCTTTTTAGCGTCTTTCGGTAAATTAAGTTAATTTAAATCTACAAACAAGCAGCCAGCCTTCTTCCTGACCACGTGACTCGTACTGACCAATAGAAAAACGCTAAAGCCTGAGGGCGCTAGAAAAACAAATTTCCTCACATTTACGCTTAAATATAAATCGCACTTGTGTCTTTAACTTAATACAGTTGATAGTGCATGTATGTTGTCTTTGAGCTGTAATATGATATATGTTTATTATGACGTGAACTTATGCAGCCGAGATTTAAACTGTTTCTTCGGCGCTCCCTCAAAACAAACAGAGCTCCTCCTGCGACATCTAGCGGAAGGGAGGATGAACTACACACTAATTCAACTGCAAATTGCCTTTGGAGGGATAATTACATAAAAAAACAGCATAAAAAATGCAACGCATACCAAATTTACGGAGCCCCTCTGGTGACATTTGAAAAAAATAAAATAATGCGTGGCCACGCATTATTAACTTAATAATGAATTAATAATAAAAATTTGATTTTTTTTTGTTTTAAATGTTTGTATGCTGACTAACATTAAATAAAAGTTTAAACAGAAGTATTTAATTTGTACGGAGCTCCTCTGGTGAAAATAAAATAATGCGTGGCACGCATTGATTATTTCGCCATGACAATACTCTTGCTCTTTAATATAAATAGACTATAATTACCGTTATTAATGATGAATAACCATCCCACCAATGAAGTTGCATCCACGAAGTCCAGACAGTAGGTTATAATGCCATCCACAAGTAAAATAATGCGTGGGCACGAAATACATAATGCGTGGCCGCGCATTAATAACTCGTGGCCACGCATTATTTTATTTTTTTCAAATGTCACCAGAGGGACTCCGTACAAATTAAATACTTCTGTTTAAACTTTTATTTAATGTAAATCAGCATACAAACATTTAAAACAAAAAAAAATCTAATTTGTATTTACATGAGGGGCAATAGTGTAGAAAACGTTCAAATGGTCATTGTAATTTAAGCATGCAACTTTTCTATCAGCATGACCAAAATAAAAAGTCTAGGTTGGACTCAGTTAATGTGAAAAAAGAGAAAAATAAAGGAGAAATGGCATCAATCATGCTTGATGGCCTTTAACTGCAAGCGTTCGACTTTCTCTAAAAAAAAAAAACAATAATAACACCACGGAAACTAATTCAGCGTCCCAGCAGTTGTATAAATGTTTAACAATCCAGTCTTCGTCATTAAACAGAAAAGAAAAGTGTTTTAAAGTATAGAGACTCACCAACTTTGTCGTTTTTATCCACATTTTCGCAAGTGCCTCGAGGTCCTTAATTCCACTTCGGGAATAAACGTGACGGAGGTTGAGCGCATGCGCAGATTTGGGGACCTTGATCGATGCAATTGAAGTTTGCTCGATTTGCTCGAATTAAACTACAAAACAACAACGTTATCAAAAGGTCTTCAGCTTGTGCTGCTAAAACTGTGCTTCGCTGCTTCAATTTATCACACTTTGTGAATGTAAGCAGGCTTAATTAGCAAATTTCAGCAGCTTAGGCCTACAAGTCCAACTGAAGTTTTTTGTTGTTTTTATCAGACTTTAGTTTTAACCGACAAAAACATGAATTGTTTAATATCACTTTTCTTCTAAAGTCAGAAAGAAATGTATTGGCCAGCTTTGAATATACAAACATGGTATTTTTGGTAATAACTTCCTGTTCTACAAGGAATAATTTCAGGATTCAAATAAAAAATGAAACACAGAGAAATATCATGGTAGTATTCGATTAAAGACAGAAAAACCCACAATGATCACTGAGATAATTTGAACTTAACAAAAGTAATAAATAATAATTTACTGAAAATGTACTAATGTAAATCAGACATTGCTTTTCAATTGTGGTTCAACATAATCATAAAAAAAGGCTATACTGGCCATGAGAAAAATATCTGTACCCTTATCCTTATCAGAACCTTTTGAGTCAAACACTTCAGTCAAGTTATTTGTACAACTTTCAAAAAGTGACGCAGGTAACTAGACAGGTATTTTGCTCCACTCCTTGTCAGCAAATGTCTTTTGATGTTTCATGTTTAGAGAGTTTCTTCTCCAGACTTCATGTTTCAGCTCTCTCCAAATATGTTCAATAAGGTTTAGATCAGAGCTCATATAAGATAAGATAAGATAAGATAAGATAAGATAAGATAAACCTTTAATAGTCCCACAGAGGGGAAATTTGCAGTTTACAGCAGCAAAGGGGATAGTGCAAAAACAAGAGGCAACAATAGAAAAAGTAATAACACAGTAATAATAATAACACACTATAAACACTATAAACAGTAACTGGTATACAATAATAATAATAATAATAATAATAATAATAATAATAATAATAATAATAATAATAATAATAATAATAATAATAATAATAATAATAATAATAATAAGAAAGATAAATAATAAGAAATACTAGTATATGAAAAAGATAACAGACGGATATTTACAGATGGATATTTACATAATTGCACGTTGCAGTGAGTGAAAGATATTGCACATTATTTCCCTTATGTACATTTATTGTCAGGTTGTTTGTGGTCTACTGTGAGCAGTGCTGGTTGTGTAGTCTCACAGCTGCAGGGAGGAAGGACCTTCTGTAGCGCTCCTTCACACACCTAGGGTGAAGGAGCCTGTCGCTGAAGGAGCTCTCCAGCGCTCTGAAGGTGTCCTTCATGGGGTGGGAGTCCTTCTCCATCATGGATGACAGCTTAGCCATCATCCTCCTCTCTCCCACCACCTGCACTGTGTCCAGAGAGCAGCCCACGACAGAGCCGGCCCGTTAGATGGTTTTATCCAGCCTCCTTCTGTCTGCAGCTGTGAAAAAAGACATAAAGACATTGCAGAATAGTCCAATGTTTTATTCATAGTCATTTTTGGGTGCTTTTACTTTTGTGTTTTGTCTTGATAGTCATGCACCACCAGACACCGCATAGCAGCTCCAGAACATAAGCCTCCTCCATGTTTCACAACAGCTCCAGTCTTCTTTCTTCTCTTTCTCTAAATGGAAGGAACTCATTTGTCCAACCTAAAATTAAAAAAACTACAAACTACTATACAATGACCAATACATGATAGTATTACAAAAAAAGAAAAACTCCAAGTAGCATGGTGAGTGAATATTAGACAATCCATAATAAATTGCATTAAAATAGTTTGGACTGCTCAGTAAGTTGAGCAGGTGCCATATAAAGACTACACAAGGCTGGTGTCTTCATGCAGGCAATGCAGGTTCGAGTCCTGGCCTGTTGTCTGTCCTCCCTATCGGCTCATTCCTGTCCACCTACTTTACCAATAAAGGCCACTAGCATCACATTACAGAGATACAAGTGACTGTTCACAGATGGATCAACATGAGGTTAAAGGGTGTCCTTTGCATCTGGACAACGGATTTCCAGTGTACAACTCAGATGTGCACAGATTTTCCTGTCACTGTGGCTGTCAGAGTTCATCGGAGTTCGTCGGAGTAACAGCCTGGGGAAAGAATCTGCTCCTGTTTAATTACGTTTGGAGGTGGGGGAACATCTGTGCAAGTTTGTTCCCTGCTTCAGAACATGCAAAGAAGTTGTTGGGTTTGTCGAGTAGTTAACCAGGAGGGACTGAATATCTCAAAACATGTTGGAAGCAAGGAAGCAAGCAATGCAGCCTGCTTACCATCATACTGTAGGGCGGAAGTGGAAGTTGCTATCACCTGCCTCATAGGCAAAATACTGATAACTTTGCAGTTTTTAAGTTTTTCAGTGGTGGAGAGGACGCTGAGTGGATTGTTTTTTGGCATGGTCTGTGAAATAAAAAGAAATCATCCCTTAAACACAGACTTACAGAACTTCCTGCAAATTGGACCTGAGCTTACTGAAGGAGTCTGCTATGTGGCTTCTTATAAACAGTTCAATCTATTCTGACGTCCAGGTAAAATATCCACATTTCTGTAATTTCCACCTTTTCTCCCAGGATGGAAACAGTGTTTCCACATCAACATGTCAGATTTTATCAGCCAAACATGAAATAATATTATACCTTTTCACTCTAAAATCATTTACAATAAATTATAGCTTCTTTTTTTTTAAAGAAAATAAAATAAATCAGCAATAGTCCCACTGTCATTTGTAGCTGCTGAACCTAAATGTCAACTCTTTGTAACTCTCTGCTCACTGTTTGTGTTTCAAAGAGTGTGGATACACACTTCCTGTTTAACATGTTCTACCAGGAGTGTCGCCTCGTGGACGCCATGTGACTCCACCTGTCCAGTTTCCTTTTGACACTGTAAATCAGTGAAGGAGAGTTTGATGAGGCAACGCGGTGAGGAATTGAGGATATAGGCTACAGTTTTCGTTCCATACATCTCTTCCTTCAGGCGTGTGTGTGTGTGTCTGATCGCTGTAGAAGTCTGCGTGTGTTTGCTCAGTAATCTCTGGCTCAACCTGTCTGATGGGTGTGGGCTGGCTGGCGCTGACTTGCGCAGGTATGAAAAGAAAACAAGTGCAGTCCTGAGGAAGGTGGGATACTGCTGCGCTTCTCTGGTGTCTCACTGAAGGTACGAGGACACGACTCACACCTGAACAAACAGAGGCACAAAAAGGCCGACGATGGAAATACTTTGAGAATGAGGAGAGGCTGCTGTAGAAAGAAAAGAAGAAGATGCACCAGAACATGAGATAACCCGGAGGAGATTCTGCTGCTGCGGTTCAACAGATGGGTCTGCAATTCAAATGTGGCATTTCAGGCTCTGGAAAGTGTTTATCAGCCTTGCACTACACATGTCTCACTTAGGTAAGCTTTCCAATACATTTCTAAGAATTTACTGCTGTTATACTGGTGTCTTTAACCTCATGCTGTTAGGACAATCCTATATTTGTTTAGCACTAAATACATATGATAAGGGTCCTGCCCTTTCCGTAGAAACTCAAACTGGGAGGTAAAACACAATCCTTTCAGGTTAACTAAATAAACCTGTGCTGTCCCAAGATTTTAGTGCAGGAAAGGGAAAACTAAAACCCCAAAGAAACTGCAAATGTATTTCTTTTAAAACAGGAGTAACAAAATCAATGTATGTCAAGGCTTCTCTGGTCAAAGTTATTGGCCTTAAATAGCATTTATTTAATCTATTCCCTCACATAAAACATATGGTAAAGTTTAATGTTTATTAATCATTGCAGCTTACTTATTACTCAGCCTGGTATTCTCATTTGAAATTCTTTAGTTGTGCTTCATTGAGCAAACAACACCAGCAGAACCAGATACTCTACTGACATCCGTGTGAAAACATTTAATGAAGGGTGGTAAAAATTGACGTCAGCCTAATATTGCAGCACATTCACAGTAACATTACTCACCTGGTTTGACTAGTTTCTTACTCCAAGTCAGAAAGAAGGTTGCAATTTGACAGAGAAAGTATTTAAAACAGAACAGTTCTGGCTGTGATGGACTGGGAGCGACTATTACTCAGAAACAATGACTCATTGTTCCTCACTGAAATATTTTCCCGTTAAGGCAATCCACTGTGTCATACGTAAGCATGTTTATGCTGCAATTACGGTCACATAAAAGTTGATTAGTAGCCAAATGTTAAAGGTAAATGTGGTTATTTTTCATACGTATGTATCTGAGCTAGTGGCCTCATGCATTTGTTTAACTGTTTTGCATCTCTCCTTCCTTTTTCTATTTACAAGCTGGCGCTATCTCCATCCACACGTCGCTGAGGAGCCTCACCAGGTCAGTCAAGGAGGATGTCTTCTTCTCAGTGGATGTTACTTGCAACGGGATCCCGACTATACAATGGACCTTTATGTCGGCATTGGTGAGCCGCTCTATAGGGACGTGGGAGCCCGGGGTGTACACCAACATAACTGTGGATTACAGCAGCAGGGTGAAGGCCTGTGACAATGGTTCAATGCACCTGTCGGACCTGCGGCTGCAGGATTCGGGATATTACGTTGTCACTGTCATGGACCCAGCTGGAAGCAGCAAGGATGCTGTGTTTGTCCTGAAAGTCAACGGTGAGTGTGTCTCATTCTCTATGGGTGTTTCCCTCTGCAGCCAACCGGATCCAGTCCACAGGCACAATGGGTGTGTTAAATAGACATGTGCCTAAACATGACCAAACAGTCTAAAAAACAGTATTAACTGTACCGTATTTTCCGCACTATAAGGCGCACCTAAAAGCCTTTAATTTTCTCAAAAAACGGCAGTGCGCCTTATAGTGCAGTGCGCCTTATATATGATCAGGGGTCTTCAACCCTGGTCCTCGAGGGCCGGTGTCCTGCATGTTTTAGATGTTTCCCTGCTTTAACACACCTGATTCTAATTAATCATCGTCATCAGCTTTTCATCCAGGGCTGCACAATTCTGTTGATGACACAGTCACTTGTATCACGGTGCAATGAAGCAGGGAAACATCTAAAACCTGCAGGGACACCGGCCCTCGAGGACCAGGATTGAGGACCCCTGTATATGATCATTACGGTCATTTCTGTTACTGTAGTCAGGGGGATTGTAGCTACTGTAGTTGGTGTCGCCGAAGTAATGGCGCTAAAAACGTCAGGAATCTTCACAGACGTTTAAGACAACAGCAGCGACGCTGACTCGCATCATGGAGACTTTGACGAGACGGAGCAAAGCTGGTTTTTATTTTGTTAATAAAGTTTGACATACGTGACTTTTCTTCTTGTTTTTTTTTTTTTTGCATTTGCTGTAGCGCAGCTCCATCAGGTAGATATGTAACTCAACCCCAGCCACTATAGTACGGTATTTTACCATATATTTAGTGCGCCTTATAATGCGGTGCGCCTTATAGTGCAGAAAATACTGTATTTCAACTTATAAAATGTGTGTTTGTATCACTTGTAAGGTGACCTGTAAGGCTAAATAAAATTAATTATTATTTTTATTATTATTATTAAAAGGAGGAATTTTATATTCCTTTTTTCTCCTCAAGTTGATGCAGTTTCCCCACATATTGATGAAATGCCTGTGACTTGATTTGTCAGTCTGCCCCTGCCTTTGGGCCAAAGAGAAGTGGGATACACCTCAGCAACCACCCAGGACCCAGAATAAGAAGAAATGTGCAAAGATAACAGCTGTCTTGTTGAAAACATCACAGAATGACAATAAACAGCCGTGTCGTCCTTACGGCTCGGACAATATCAGTTGGTTTTAGGTGGTGAGGTGTGACACGTGACTCCACCCCACACTTCTTTATGATGGGGTGTGCCTCTTTTGAGATTGGTTGCACAACTTTGTGTTGCCATGAAGGCACTTCAAACTGAAACGGGACTCAAAGACCCCCGAAGTGTGTCGTCACTACAGTATGTGAGGAAGCATGCAGTAAAAGTTTGTTGGGGTCAAACTACCAGATAACAAAACTGTAAAAAAAGATTGATATGTTATTCTCTGATATTTACTTTTCTCTCAAGTAGTCTGGGGTGTAAAAACAAGAGAAACTCTTAATTAATTAATACAAAATCCTGGGAAGAGGCAGATGAGCCAAAACAGTCAACATGCTTCATTTTTTTGAGTCAAGGAAGTCATTTCTCATATAAATGTTTGAAAGTTTGCAACAGCGTGTTCTGTTGCTGCAAACAGATGAAACTGACAATAATAAACCAGAAATAGGAATTTCCAGCTTCTAATGGACATACTTTGACATACTTTTGTCATAGTGAAATTAACTACATAAAAGGGAAAGCAAATTTGTTCTTAACACCTTAAAAAGCAAGAGTGAAAAGGGTTTTCTACCTTTCACTTCTGAGATGCAGTGAATGCAGCACGAGAAAGAAAGAAACAAAAGAAGCTTAAGGATAAAGAGAGGAGGGTGAAGACAACACCCCCCACTGAGCTGTGTGTTTTTGCATAAAAGCACCCATGACTGACACATCACCCTGGAATCTGTGACGGAAAAAATCTTTGATATTCTTGTCAAAGAAAATGATCAGTAAACAAGAAGAGACGCTATCTTCCTTTTGAAAAACATAACGCCCTGATATGAGTCTTGCGTTGCATATAGGAAACGTGCAGAGCTGTTTGAAGTAAATGCAGGTTTTGATGCCTTTGTTTCCGTCCTTCAGAGGTTCTGTACGAGGATCTTCAGTACCTGGTCATCGCGGCTCTGGCGCTGGCCTCCCTGGCAGCGCTGCTCATGCTGGCCACATGGCTGCTGCACAAGGCCTGCAGGAAGGTCAAGGAATGGAGACGCAGGAAGCAGATGCCAGGTAAGCCAATGTGTAGCCTGATCTTAATTTCACTACTTTATGTGAGTTATTACATTAGGTCTTTGGATGTGGAAAATGAAAATGTTTTCAACTTCACACTAGCCCATCTACAAGGGTAGAAATCAGATGTTGTGATGACACATTTTGCATGAACAGTAGATATAAATATAGGTTGGCGCTATCTTTTTTTTTTTTTATACATTTATGGGTGTGTAGGAGTACAAAGGTTGGTGTAGGTCTGCAATATAGCTTTGTTACAAGGGTGACTTCATTTTGACAAAGTCTAATTTTCTTTTTACGCAGAAACCGATGCAACAGAGCTGCAACGTCTTTGACACGTATCCGTTTGTGCATCATACCTGGCACCCAAACACACCTGAGACTCTTCCAACATATCACTGCTGCAACACCAGGAACCGTTTTAAAACTTGGGATGTGTATATACGGTAATAACTGTCATTTAAAGTAACTTAAAGCTGATTTAAGAAAAAAAAAAAAATCTGAAGCGGGTTTACATTTTTGAGCTGAACATATTTTTAAAACTCACTGCTAGCAGTATGAAATGATTGTAAATATGTCCACCACAACACTGGAAAACAATACACAGTATATTATTTATTATATTCTCTTTCACCCAGTTCTGTGATGTTCTTTTACTTAAAAATATGAATGGACATTAAAGATTTCCAGCTTTTTCAGACTTCAGATGCAGTGTCGTTTTCTACCTGTGAGCTGAAAATTAATTCTGAGATGAATTAGGTAAATATGCATGAATACACACAGAGATTTAATTTATTTTGTATTAAACCGTATGAGGTATTAGACACACACTCCAAAAACTCATCACAAAGAGCCAGCTGATGTTTCTGCAGGCTGAAAGAGTTTATAGCAGTGTGTAGAAGTCCATGAACTGCGTAAAATAAACAGCTGGTGTCACAAACGCAAAACATATATAAAGTCTATAGAAAACATGGATTCTTCATGCAAGAGCTGCTGTTCAAATGTACAGCGACAGCGACACTGAGTGTGGTACTGAAGTCTGATGGTGAATCTAAGGGCATGGAGTCAGGGCGGCCATGAGGAGCTCCATCTTGTAGACAAAGTTGCGTCCCTCCATCTTGCTCCAGTGCACCTCCTTGTACGGCCCTCGGAGGTGGCTCCACTTGCCGTCCTGGATGACGTCGCTCTTGGGTAGCTCTTTGGTCTGGGTCCGGGGAAACTGGACCAGAACCTTGCAGCCGCTCTCTGGGCCGTTGCGCACTAACCAGAAACAGAAACAAATGCTGGACTCATGACAACAATCTGCTTTCGTCCACAAGTAATTCCTTATGATTTGAGGTAAAAATTAGGGTACACAGTATCCTTTTATTGAATAAAATTGATGTCGACAGAGTACGTTCTAGACATTCCTCTGTGCTGAGGTTTTTTAATAATCCCGCAGCTTGCGCCAACTTGTTTTGATTTCTGTCCTCTCCAACATATTTTCTCTGCTACTTACACTCAACTCTGCTGCTCCAAAGAATAAAAGGGACAGTGAGAGAAAAGTCACAAATGTCATCCTTGGTAGAGTAAAGCTAAACCTGTAATGCAACATCTGGTTCAACATCTACTCATGCTCACATCATTACTGAGGATTATTTTACATCACAATTTGCTCATGCTGGAAAGGCATCAGATTATTTTCACTGAATATCTGATGGAATAACAAAGCATTTCCGACCCTTTTTATTTTTTTTTTTAAAGAGGGCGTGATGGCTTGTTTTTTCTTATAAATGCAGATATCATTTTGGAGGTATTTTGCATTTATTATCAGTGCGAGACAAAAAAACGTGGACAGAAAGCAAACTAACCAATTATCAATTAGGTGCATGAGCTTCGGACTAACAATTAAATCCCAATTGAACTGGTGCAACAGTATTTCCAACAATCTTTTATTATTGTTTCTATCTTTTTGATATTTTCTGTTGGGGTTTATAACTGTTGAATTTTAATTATATTTTTTTTAATTCTGTGCTGCTTAAATGTTTTCTTTTGGCACTTATGAAACTTATGAGTAAACCGCACAACGTGAAACTTAAGAGCTGCTGATGGAGTTTTTCAAAGCCCAAGAAAAGCCTGGATTAAGATCTCAAATCCTGATGGCTTGAAGAGGAGGCAAAGGATACAGGAAGAGAACTAAACAAGGAGGAGGATGTTTAAATCTTCCTCTCGATCATCATGAGGAATGTTAAGATGACTGGAAAATGAAAGAGACGAGTATTGACTGCTGATGAGGACAGAAAGGAAATATCAGGAATAAGTTGTTTTGCGTTTCATTGACATGTGGAAGCAGGAAGGTCTTTAGCAACTCAGACGGGTAAACGGAGACCGCAGACAGACGGGATAAGAGCAGGAGGAATTGTCGTGTTTAAGCTTGAACATACTGTGAAGAAATGTTTGGACAGGATAACGACTGTTTTACCTGCCGATGCTGCATGTGACTTCGCCGAGCTAAAAAAAAACGACTGTGTATTTATGTTGATCCCTGAAGATTTCAGCCACATCTCTCTGCAATGATTCCGACCTTTCAGTTATCCACCTTCAAATATTTATATTGCATATATATATTTTTTTACCATTTTATTTAAAATAATTTTTCCTGCACATGTTTTGATCAATCCAACTGTCTACAGAGGAGATGGTTTGCATTTTTGTGTGAGGTGTGTGCCACGACTGCTTCAGTGGATCTTGTGTGTAACCACAGTTCATTGTTGTCTGAGTTTTTGCCTTATATAAAAACACATAAATGCCAGTATTGTGCTTGAATGCCTTGTGTGTGGAAATATTTAATAAAACACACATCAAGCTTCTTCATAATTGCCTCATTTCTTAAATACCTCATATTACCGTATTTTCGCGACCATAAGGCGCAACTTTTTTTTTTTTTTTTTTTTTTTTTTTTTTTTTTTTTTTTTAAATGTGCCGGGCGCCTTAAGAAACGGTGGGCCGTGTCTATTACCTGAATTACGGTAATGTAAGGCCGGCCACCATGTGAATGGTAAAAAGAGAAGGGGGCGGGTGAAGCCCCCGTGAGCTGCGACGTGAATGAGACTCCACTGAGCTGATTAATGCGAAACAGATAATGAAAACTTTTAAGGATTTGCTTGATGTGTAAAGTGAAACAAAATACAATCAAACTAAGTTTTGCTCCCGCTCTATTTAAATAAGCACACTTGTTCTGCAGCGCGCGTGTGTTTTGCATGTCGGGAGCCGAGGATGCACCTGCCGTGGGTTTGCGGGTCCGATCGCCGGTTACCCGCGGCAGATCCGGCTGAAATGCCGGTGCTCTTTCCCCGGGAGCCAGTCCATGTGGGCTCCTCCGGTCCCGGCCGGTCGGAACCGTCCACATTCCCCGGTTAAAGCCGCGGTGATGGGCGCTGCTGCAGCCCGACTTCCTGGTTCCCAAAGTGGTCCGATGACCTGGTTCCTGCCCGTTTTACGAGCAGAGATTTCTGGGGTCTGTCTCAGGTCAGATCAGCTTCACCCTCCGAGATTTGCAGCCAAATCTGTCGGTTACAAACCCGGTACCGGACCCCGACATGCGCGTGTGTGTATTCGCGGCGCGACACACACACATTCTCATGTATGTGGTGCTTGCCTGGCGCAGCTGATGGACAGAAACTATGGTGATTTTTAAAAGAAAAACTTTGCATAAGACGATTCCAGCCGGAGTCATTATAAGGACGAATGAAAAGGGGGGGCTGGATGAAGGGATGATGATGAGCAAGAAGCTGAGACAGGTCTGGAAATTCGGACTGGCGCAGCTGAATTAACGAGCGGAGCTCCTGTCGGATACAAACCCCGGTACCGGCTCCCCGACAGCGCGTGTGTGTGAGCGGGACCAGCGCGGGGGGCGGAGGACCGGGACCCGGTCCAGCGCGGGGGGGGGGGCGGAGCGGGACCCGGGACCGCCGCGGTCGGGATCCGCAGCACAACGGGGTATGAAAAGTGTATTTAGTCTTGTGCTTGCCTGCCACGCTGATGGACAGAAACTGCCGGCTGTGGTGATTTTTAAAAGAAAAGCGTTGCCTAAACAGACTTTTCCAGCCAGAGTGAAATGAAAAGGGCTGGATGGATGAGGAGATGATCAGTGGCTGAGACAGGTTTATGTGCAGCGCCCCGGTGGTTTTTTTAAATTATTTAATGCAGAAACAGAATATGAACCTTTGAAGGGTTTGATTGATGTGAAAAGTGAAATAAAATATCAAACTAAGTTTTGCTTCCGCTCTATTTTTAGCGCGTGTGTTTTGCAACGCCTGTGTGTGCAGCTCCGTCTCCGTAGACGGCGCCTTTTGGGTCGGTGCGCCGTATGTGTGTTTTAAAACCAAAAATGACACACAAAACTGAGGGTGCGCCTTTCCACACGGTGCGCCATATGGTCGTGAAAATACGGTATTTATATTTCATAATCGATCTGCATTGCTGCTGTTGTGACTGAGCTCAAACAGAGTAAAAACAGAATCTCAGTGGGGTCTGATGAGCACTTTGAGTCAAGACCAACCCCCACAGTCTCACCTGAGATGGCGTACTCTCCGCTGGGAGAAGCAACGGTTATCGCGGAGGCGTTTCCGATGCTCTCCACCGGACCCAGGCCTACGTGGTTACTGAAGCTCAATACATGCCAGCCCATCACCTTGGCCAGCTGCTGGACGGCATGCACCTGATGCTGTGACATCTGTAATGAGGAGGCGGGACGTCACATGACTTTAAGAAAAAAAACTGGGCAACAAAACAAATCATTTACACCAACCATGCTGGTTTGAGTTTGGTAAAGAAACAGATACGCTTCCTGTATATCGAGTAGGAATGGGCGATATTTTACCATTCACGATAAACCGTCAAAACAATTCCTCACGATAAGAATTTGTCATTTCGCCGGAAGGAAGGAAGGAAGGAAGGAAGGAAGGAAGGAAGGAAGGAAGGAAACAAGGAAAGAAGGAAGGGAGAAAAGAGGAAGGGAAGAAGGAAGGAAGGGAAAAAAGAAGGAAGAAAGGAAGTGATAAAACAAGGAAAGAAGGAAGGGAGAAAAGAGGAAGGGAAGAAGGAAGGAGGGAGCAGGAGGAAAGAAGGAAGGAAGGGAAAAAAGAAGGAAGGAAGGAAGGAAGGAAGGGAGAAAACAAGGAAAGGAGGAAGGAAGGGAGAAAAGAGGAAGGGAAGAAGGAAGGAAGGAAATGAGCCTGAAAGAAAGAAAGAAAGAAAGAAAGAAAGAAAGAAAGAAAGAAAGAAAGAAAGAAAGAAAGAAAGAAAGAAAGAAAGAAAGAAAGAAGGATAAATTACCGTCGATGACGTTTTTGTGTAACAAACATGGCAGATCTGAGAGCGAGATAGATTTATAGTTACAAAGGTGGAGTTGAATTGGTATTTTTTTTTATCATCGGGATAAATGCCAGAAATTATCTTGATACATTTTTTAGTCCATACCGCCCATCCCTAATATCGAGCCTCCAACAACTGTATACGGGTGGATATAGGTGATACCTGCGAAAGGAGGAAGTCCTGCAGCTCCTGTTCCTGGTGCGACAGTGTGATGACACGTCCATCTCTGTGCACCACCCTGATCTGCTCAACACCAATATTGAGCTGCAGCTGAATGGACCTGAATCAATAAAACATCTCAACCTTATGAGTGTGTCATCAAAGTTAGCCCAGCCCGAATCTGGAATATAACACACTCACGTTTTTCATTACTCGTCCACTTACTTGCAGATTTGCTCATAGCCCTGCGAGGTGATGAGGACCTTGACACTGGACTCGTATACATCGTTGATGTTGGACCAGTGGGCCTGGATCTGGGGGTCTTCAATCCGGCTAGCCAAGTTGTCAATGGTCCGTGCAGTCCTGTGATGATCAGAGCGTGGTTTTGTTTAGCATTTCACCCTCAAGACTGCTGCAATAAACCACTTTATAAATCTAAAGTAGGGAGGGTCTCCCCATTAAAGCTACTAATCTTCTACTGGCAACTTTTATTCCACTTTAGTCTCCAAGAGAGGCTGAGATTTACTCTTCTGTAACCATATGTTAGAATCTGTTCACGCGACTCGCTGCAACTTGTTCCACTTTTTACCAATATCATTTTTTTTTTTATCAGCTTGTGTTTAACAGACGTGCCTGCACAAAGTCTTCCAGATCAAATTCCTCAGGGGTTTGCACAAACCTGGTAAATAGAGTCGATTCTGATTTCATCATATCTGTCCATCCATCCATCTATTTGTACTTGGTTATCACAAAATTCAAACTAAAAGGTTAAGTACACCACCTGCTGGTCAAATGTGGCACTGCAAACTAGACAAACAGAGGTGATGTACACCGCCTGTCCAAAAAATTAAAAACAAGTCAACTGGATTTAACTCAGCAAACAAGCAAGAGCCTCCCATTAGATCATTACTGCATAATTGATTATGATTTATTTAACCCGAACTGATGCAGCAAGTAGCTTCTCATTTCTTATTAAACAACCATACAAGAAAAGAGGTTTATCTGTTTCAGAAGGGTCAAATTATTGGCATCAACAAAGAAAACATCTAAGAAGATAGATGAAACTGCTAAAACTGGGTTAAGAAGTATACAATGTTTTATTACAAACTGGAAGGAGAAGTAGGGAATCTTGAATGAACGTGATCAGCAATCACTTAAACGTTTGGTGAATCAGATCGTGAAAAAAAAACAGTAGTACTCACACCTATTTTTAATACTAAAATTAAAAGTCTTTTCATGCGCACAATGTGAAGGAAACTCAAGGGATTGGAACTAAACAGCTGTGTAGCCTCAAAACTACTTATCAGCATAAAGATTGGACTCTGGAGCAATGGAAGAAAGTCATGCAGCAATCCAACTCTCCCATGATCAATACAATATCTCTGAGAAAAATTAACATTTATTTCCTATACATGGAAATAAAGAAAGACAGTCCAACAAAATATTGGAGAGTGACTGTCGTAGAAAGCCAGTGTATGTAACCTTGAACTGACGCAAGCAATGTTTTCTGCGATATTAATGCATAGATATAAAATATTACTGCATAGACGCTGCAGTTACCTGCTTCGGAGGAAGATGTGTTTGGCCTGTTTGATGATCTTCTCCAGTAATCCCTCACTCTGCTGCATGTTGGAGATTTCAGCCTTGTCATAAGCCATTGGCCCCGCTAGACGCATGCGCTTGTGGCCGAACGGGGCGCTGGCGGGATGCGGCATGACCACAGAACTCAGCTGCTGCTTGTGGAACTGAAACAAACATTATTCCAAGAAGTGAGACCTAATGAAAGGAAATCATCATCATTTCATTTGTCATGAAATAATTGTTTTTTTTTTGTAAAATTACATATTATTAGCTTAAAAATAAAATTCTCTCTACACAATGGGTGGCAAAATCATAAAAACTCCTTGTCCTAATCCTTCTGGACTTAACCGTAGCATCACCTCCACTGGTCAAAAACAGGAGTTTATCATCACGACCCTGAGAAAGGCTGTGGTGGCAGTGATGGGATACAAAACCTTATGACATCTTTTTAGAGTAAATAAAGCTGTTTGATTCAGAGTCTGCAGATTACAAATGATTCCCTACAACTGATTTATAAACTATGTCCTGTTCTGCACAGATGGAAAATCCTGCCTTATATTTTGCAATCCATGCAAACACATGTATAAACTGTGGGTACCAATGTGTTCAGAGCTTTACATGTTCTTATAACCTTAGATGACGATGGCCATTGCCTCTGACCAATAACTGCTCTGCAATGTTGTCACGTCACCAGTAAGTATCGACTAACCTCATGTGGAACTTTTGCAGCTAAAAAGTAAATAAACACCTGAAACATTATATAACGGAAAGCCAAAATGAGAAAAGTCGTATCTCGGGATGAAAAAGGAACTTCCCATCTCACCTCTCTCATCATCTGATGCAGATTGTGCTCCAGAACGTAAAGATGGTCGTCTGGTTTGGGTTTCTCCGGAGATGCACGACTGTTCTTCTTCTCTCCCGTGGAGTGGCACAGAGATATTGACAGCTGGAGACCTAAAGTGGAAGGGAGGAAATTAATTTTTTTGTCCCCATCAAGACAGAAACATTGAGCCAACTCTCTGAGACAGATATGTCTGACCTGTTCAGATACATTAAAATAGAATATGAAGGAACAGAATCTGTAATTTAACTTTATCAGTGGGAAGAATAGGGGTGTAACGATACACTAATCTCACGATACGGTACGATACACGATATTGAGGTCACAATAACGATACGATATTATAGCAGTATTTTTTTAACAACCTTGCATGAGGAACATATGACTAGAAAAAATTGTCTTTTATTTGAAAGACACAAAATACAAAACAATGCTGTGCGTTTGCCCTATTGTTACAGTTTGTAATGCTTTATAACTGTTTAAGTTTTAAAGAGAAAGCCAGGCCAACCATTTTCCACAAACTGAACTAAAAGTAAATGTCAGGTTTGCATTATGCATCTTCAGTTTCATACAAGTAAAAATATTTAGCCACAAACTGAATAGTTTTCTCATGTATGAATTAATTTATTTTTTTTCCAGAAATTTAACAACTAAAATTAAATAAATAAATAAATAAAAGTAAATAAATACATACAATTTTACATGATAAAACAGATTGATTCATGCTCACCTTATAAGTGTAAGAGGAGATTTATTTTTGTTAAGAAGGTTATTTTGGTAATTCAGGGTTCATTATTTTATAAATATATTCTTTATATTCTAATGTAAATCAAGGACTATAATGACACTAGTCAGTTTATCTGTAGTGATTAGTCTGTTTTAGATTGGGCGGAGTGATACGCCACAGTACGGCACTAGGTGCTGTGTTGATGTTCTAAAATCCTACGCTGTTGAGGGACATTAAAGTACACTGGAACTCAGCAGAAGTTGTCCCCGTGTTTATCCTACTCACGACCCCAAAAAGGTTTAATTTAATAAGGTATGGCTTCACTCTACACCAGCCTTACATAAGTAAAAGTTCAGAGCTCAAAACCCTGCAAGAGTCCCGTGATCGGGACGGCAAAACGGGACTAGTTTCTTCTGAGCGGAGTAAGATTTTGGTCCGCGCGGTCGCGGTCGGATGCGCGTTACTAGTCAACACAATAGATTAATATTAATAATCCAATATCGCGATACACTTTGTCACCTCCACGACACGTTTCGTGACGTTTTTGTATCACGAAATTTCGTGGCACGATATATTGTTACACCCCTAGAAGAAAATCTCAAAATCTTATCCACTTTTATCTCCCTACCCATGAGTGTTTTAAGATTAATCCATACTATTGTTTACAGTCTACCAGTCTATGACTTTACACAGGTTATGTTTGCACTATAAATGACTACAAAAGGGCAGAAATACACACAATCTCTAAATGTTTTTGATTTTACGTGAAACATATATTCTCTAGGTTTTCTCATGCTGTCACCCAACAAAACCAGGAGTTCTGTTTTGTTATGAGAGCTTCTAACCTGGGAATGGCTGTGAGATGATCTGGTTCTTCACAACGATGTGAGGGATCTGAGATTTAATCTGGACCGCTTCCCTGGACAGCTGAGCAAAGATCTCCTTACAGAGCAGGACGTTCTGAGCGGCCTCCAGCTTTACGTGCCACTGCTGCATACCTGTGTGGGAAGGAAAGGGAGGCAAGAACAGAAGAGCGGGAATACATTTTATTTGACCATTTCAGACAGGCAGTGATCCAGTCTTTAACATTTAACACGTAGCTCCAGGTGTTTGTGTTTAACCATACCAGGTTTGCTTTTTTGTGGTCTCCTGAAAAGGTTAACAGTTCCCAGATCACCAATATCTGGAGCTTGTTTCTGGATGGACACCTGAACATGGAAATAACTTGTTAGTGACTTAAGACAACTGTTCATTTCTTTTGATTAATTTTACTCTCAAAAGGAGACATCTTATATTGTGTGCTTTTTTTAAATTCCTTTTCAAAAGTTGACACCATTTCCTGAGGTTTTGTGAAAAGTATGTTATATATTTTTGTCAAAATACCAAAGAGTTGGAGTTGATCAACTTTTTTTCCAGCTTTGGTTATAGAAACTAGTTTAGCAGAACACTCCTGACTCACCTCTCTCTACGTCAGTGTGCCCCTTTTAAAATCTGTACTTCACCATGATCGATTTAATTCACTTCAAAAAGTATACACACACTCCAGAGATTCATGATCCTTCATCTGACCATCACTACTCTGTCCATATCTTAACAGCTCACAAAACCCCACATATCAGACTGTCTGCTTAAAACTAATGGCAGGATTGTGTTATGTGGGAGCTGATTGATTTGGTAACACTTCAGACACCCAAATGTAATTTTTAGAATCTGTTGTCCCCTTTCAACTATTTATAACTCAAGATAATAATTTCATCAGTTATATATTAAAACAAGTACACCCCCTTTCTTTTTGGTTCCCTCTCACTTTCTTCTATTGGACAAACATTTTTATCCACATGTGAAAACTTTCTCTAACCTTTATATAAGCTGATCCCTCCAAGTCACTTGGGATCTGCACGTCAAGGGGGCAATAGTCCTCTGGGATCTTTTTGTCCAGGTCAATGTCAGTGTTTTTGATCACCTCAAATGTGCCAAGGTGAGGAAAAAGAGAACCTACACAGGTAAAAATGTTAACTCGTTAGAAAAGGTGTTCTCAGGTTGTTTTGAATAGCACGGTAGGACGACAGTATGAACCAGGAGGCCTTCTGCTCACCAGCGCTTCGATAGCTGAGGTCTCCCAGGATCTTGTCTCCCACTTTGCGCAATTTCCACTGCGAGCGGAGTCGCAGAAGCTCAGAGTTGAAGTCTCGCTGCCGCCTGTTCTCTTGGTTTTCTGTCACTGACTTATTGAGCTTCTCTGCTCCCTTCAGGAGAACCTGCGCTGCTGTAGCCAACGACTTCTTTTTACTGATCAGCTGAAACACCTGGGGCGTCTGCAGAAGGGAAGAAAAACGCTTTTAATTTTAGAATAAACAGGATTTTTTTTAAAAAGCAACAAAAGTTTCTATTGAAGAAATAAAAACTTAACTTCACTCTCATCCTCTTAGAATTACAAGAAACAAGATCTAGCATTTCTTTTGTTTCTGCAGATCTTTGTTGAAGCAGTAACAGTGATAATCTTTGGCGCATTACCTTGCCAGCAGTTGGATCCTGAGACACCGGATCTAACGCCATGTACTTCTTCTCCTTCACCACACTGAGCACATCGTAGAGGACACACATCTCTGTCAGGGCGCTGCGTAGATTGTTACGTACAGAGTCCCAGGGCCAAAGAGATGGCTGAAACTTCACTGTGCCTGCAAAAAGAACCCACTCATCAGATTTACTTCCAAAATTCATGCTTTACAGATCATGTATGCATCTGCTCCTGCCTTGTGAGGAGTCGTGAATTCTTTCTAGAAGCTGTTGAATGTGTTAAAGAAATTGAGGTCAGTGAGAAAAATCAGGTAAAGTCTTTTAATTAATTTTACTTGATCATTAAAGTTTTTCCTCATTTATTTTTCAGATTGCTGCTTTGCACTACTGTACTACACTGGATAATACTTACAGTAACATCTTTTGTACAGACTCACCCGGCACTTTAAAACCTCATTTTGTACATTTCCGGTCTACATTTTATTTTACTGTTTATACTTTTTATTGTTTATACATTTCATTTTATTTTATTATCTCTTATATATTTGTTTTTATATTTGTATTGTGTTGCACCAATCATCACCATAACAAATTCCTCGTGTGAAAACTTGGCAATAAACCCTTTTCTGATTCTGATTCTGATTCTGATCTTGATGTGTTGCAATGCAACTGAAATGAACTGTGTGCTGATCAATGGAGTGGATCAACTTGTTTTTTTTTTTTTTTTAACTTGTCGTTCTAAACAACAACAGTCATTACTGTTAGGATTATTGCATGTATGAGTAGAACATTATAACCTGGTACCTTTCTGTAATGTAAATTGAGAGACACTGTCTGGTGTTGCCCTGGCAACCAACTATATTTAAGATTTTCTAGATTTGTAATTAAAATTTTTTTTTTTTTTTTTAAATCAACCATTGGAAAAATCAGCAGCTACTTCAGCTGTATATTAAGGACTGAAAGAGCTAAGAAACTTCTTGTACTGTTTTTTTTTTTCGTTTGAGCACACGTTACCTTCCTCTTCCTCCGTCTCCTGCTTGCCCCACTCTCGGTCCCGGGTTTCACCCTCGACCCCATCCTCCTCTGAATCAGATCCCTGGCTGAAGTCAATCCTTTGTGCCAATTTTGCCAGGTTCTGGGACATGGACAGAGGAGGGACGTACGTCTCTGTCCCATCAAGAGCGACTTCCTGCACCTGTTTTTCACAGGACGACTCAACGCTGACCCTCACTGCTGGACCGCCAGACATGATGACAAGACTGAAGCGAGAAAGGAGAAGCATAAAGATTAGGTCATCAATTTCAGTTCAGTGGCACTCTGAAATTAGTTTATAAATCTGACTTTTATTTTTAAACCAATTTGAATAAGAGCAGGAAAAGAAAAACAGAAACACATTCAGTCTTCTGCTTTGGATTGTGATAATTCAGTCATCTGAAAATGTTCGTGACCCGCCAATTTATTAGCAAGACCAACAGTGTTCAGGATTTGATAGGGCTTATTAATATTTTACACTTCATACGTGCCTCTAATATGTACTATTGGGAAACACAGTATAGATTTTCATGGTTATATAGATTATACTCACCTCTGCTTATAGACATAGCCAGATTAAAGCAATCATTTAGACTTCAAGCATGTCACGACATAAAAGGCTAGGGGATCTATCAATTCCCACTCCTAAACTCAGGCAAGAGTAGACTGAGACCGTCGGGATTACACTGTCTGGCCATGCAGTTACTCTGGGAGGTATAACTCTGGGAATCTGGTACCACTGACAGGCACCTCAAAGTTATTTTTGAACACAGTTCATGCTTTCTACCTTTAAAATGAGGCTTAGAATCATATACACTTTTGATAAAGCGCATACTTTGATGACTCTGAACCATGTTTCAGTTATATTGCTTGAGACTCAGACTGCTAAGAAGTCTCCAATGATGTTCTCCTTATGCTCATATACAGTACGTTCATAATATAGCTTTCATAAACTCATTTTTTTTTCTTTTTCCCTGCAAGCATCAGTTAACTAATTTATTTGTTTCTGTTGACATCTCTGTCACGTCTTTTCAACTTTAATTGGAAGGAAGCTGATAATAATGGGATTATAACAAACTGAATTGTTATAAGTATTTTTCAATTTTATTTTATTTATATAGCTTCTTTTACAATAGAAGTTGTCCCTAGACATGATATTGGAAAAGATAACATACATTATTAAAAGGAAACATCATGTATTTGATGACATCTGGAGACCTTTTATAAGATTTTTGAGAAATGATGTTAATGTTGATAATTTGCTTCAGCAGGAGGAGGCTCTGAGAGAGTAGCATGTGTGATGATATAATGTAAATAACTGAGAAACGCCCTGGAAACTCTTCATATAACTTATCAATATCTTACTACTCTTATTTACGTAATTCGTGTATTTATTTATTTAATTTATTATTTCTTCCTTTTTGCTTTATTTTCATCTATCTTTTTTAGTTTTACTTATTTAGCTAGGGGAAGAAGGGAAGGGAGGAAGAATAAGGAGAACAAGTTTGCTCTTTTGTCTTGCTTGTAAGAATGTCCTGTTTGATTTGCTGTAAATTGCAAACAAAAAACTAATAAACACGTTTAAAAAGAAGTTGAGAACATGAGCCCCGAGTGTTATGAGATGTAATATTATTATATATATATTATTATAATAATATATATCATAATAATAATATATTATTAATTATTGTTATTATTATTATTTAATATGAGTGGATTTAACTTATATAATCCGACTTAAACGGTGTACGTGACTTTTAAGTAATATAAGTGAAATAGTTTGTTTATGTTCTCCTGCGCAAGCTAACAATACTAGCCATGTTTTAGCTCTTTTTCTAATTCAGCAGCGTGAACAAAGACTTGTACTGCTCTGACACAGTTGGTTGATGATTGGCAGAGTGAATTAGATAATAGAAATTTAGTGGGTGCAGTTTTACTTGATTTGAGTTCAGCTTTTGATGTTATTGATCATTCTTTGTTATTAGACAAGTTGAAACATTATGGATTTACGGTTACTGCACTGAATTGGATGGAAAGTTACCTATTAAATAGAAAACAAATAGTTTATTTTAATGGCAGTGCATCTAAAATGAAAGATGTTACATGTGGAGTTCCACAGGGGAGCTGTTTAGGACCATTATTATTTTCAATATTTATTAATGAATTGCCTTTTGTTTTGAAGAAATCTAATATTGTTACATACGGTATGCCGATGATTCTACAATTTATGCTACTGCTCCTTTAATAGGTGAATTGAATGACATATTGCAGGAGGAATTAAAGGTAGTAGCTGAATGGATAGGTTATAATAAATTAATTCTTAATGTTGGCAAGACAAAATCAATATTGCTTTGTTCTAAATATCAATTTAAACCTGAACTAATATTGAAATTGAATGTAAATAATATTTCTGTTGAACAGGTTTATGAGACAAAGGTTTTGGGTGTAATTTTAGATCATAATTTGTTATGGTCTAAACAAACTGATTCTGTTGTTTGCAAAATGGGAAGAGGCGTGTCACTAGTGAGAAGAATCTCTAAATTTTTATCTCTAGATGTTAGGAGACAGGTTTGGAATGCTTTGGTTTTGTCGCAACACTCGCAACTGGATTATTGTTTTGTAGTTTGATCAAATACCTTAGTTAAAAATGTAAAGAAATTACAAGTGGCACAAAATAAAGCTGCACGTTGTGCTTTATCGTGTCCTTATAGGTCTAATGTGTCCAGCATGCATAAAAAACTAGACTGGTTATCTGTAAGACAAAGGTCTACGTATGCTATGTTAAGTTTTCTGAGAAATATACTGGTGACACGATCTCCGAAACAACTGTATGACAGATTCCATTATCATTTTGCTCACCATGGTTACAATATAGGGCTGCAACAACGAATCGATAAAATCGATAAAATCGATAAAAATCGATTATTAAAAGCGTTGGCAACGAATTCCATTATTGATTCGTTGTGTCGCGCGATTATTACATCACTCACTAAAGCCTGATTTATGGTTCCGCGTTAAATCGACGGCGTAGGGTACGCGGCGACGCACACCGCCGCGTAACCTACACCGGTACATACATAGGTTCCTCTAAACATCTGTTCCCGGCCGCTACAGTTTTAACTAAAGGAAAATTTGTTCCAATACAGCAGGTCTCATAATTTTATTTTGAACACTGCCAAAACTCAAAATCTTATAAAGACTTTAACTTAAAACTTAACTAGAACTTAAAATGTGCTTGACACAAATGAAAGTTCAATTGAAACACGTGGGAAAAACACCTAACCTTTTAAGTTATGTGTGTTATCAGGTGTAATGGCATTTTTAGGTTAAAAAATAAGAAAACTTCTTGGTAAGATCCTGAGTTTTTTGAGTGAAGGCAGTGAGAGAACAAATTGTAATGTTCAAACAAATCCTGTTTCTGATTGTATTTTTCTTTATTTTTTATAATTAATTTATTGTTCTGACAGCTCAGGTCCCTTTTAAACAAAGTATACCTCTTTTGTGCACATTATTTTTATATATTTGGCAGATGTAAAGCATACATGTGTATGTTTTCTGTGTTAGTCCATTTAGTTTTTTTTTTTTTTAATCAATACTTTAAAAGCTCAGGGATGTTCAAGGAGCAAGCTGTTTGTGAACTTTCTGAAGATTATCTGCACTGGGAATTTGCACTGTCAGTTCTGTTTTTGAATAAATGGTTGGAATTTAATGCTTTTTTTTTTTTTTTTATCCGATTCATCGATTAATCGAAAAAATAATCGACAGATTAATCGATTATTAAAATAATCGTTAGTTGCAGCCCTAAGAATCACATCAGAAAGGAGGTTCATACTACCAAGGGTGAGAACAGGTTTGATTCAGAGAACTTGCTTTTACAGAGCCATGGTTGGCTGGAACTCTATACCAGTTTATATTTCACATGCAGGTAGCAAAGATTGGTTTAAGTTTCAGTCGAAACAATATCTTTTAAAATGTAATGAATGATGATTTGTCATTTAGAAGGAACAAAGTGAAGGTTGAATATAATTATTATTGAGCTTTATTTCGAATATGCAAATTAGAAAGAACAATACTAAAAAGTAAATAAAAAACAAAAAAAAGACAAGGCAGACCTCGCAGATCCACCAGCATATTCGAAAGGAGGTTTACCTAATTATAGGTAGTGTAAACCCTATCATAATAAAAGGTGAAAAGTGGTCAAATAATTTTAGATAAGGTCATTTCAGGCAGGTATTGGTTATAAAAGTGTTTTATTTGATTTCATTTCTATGTATTTATGTCTGAGAATGATGGTGATTTAGTTCTCCTCTGTATAGATTGTGATTAAGGGAGTTGTGTCTATTATTGTTTTGTTTTGTCATGTGTAATTTATGTCTCTTATTAAGTGTTAATGTGTGTGTTGTGTGTAAATCAGACCCCAGGAAGAATAGCTAATGTGTGGCTAATGCTAATGGGGATCCTAAATCAAACAAACAAACAAGCAGCCGACTTAGGACAACTGAAACCACTTAAAAAACTTTGATTCGAATAAAGCTCACCTTAAGTCTTCAAAGCAAGGAATATAAACAAGTATTTAGTTGAAGTTTATTCTTAGGTGACGCCGATTATCTCTCATTCTCTAATACAAGGCACAGCTTCTTCTTCTCCTCCTTTAATGTCGGCAACGACGCATTATCGCCACCTTGTGGAGAGTTGATGTATAGCAATATCTGAGCAAGAACAGTATATCTTATCCATTCCCTACTATGTACAGAAGAAAAAGACATTTGGAGAGTTTGATTACGACAAAATGTGCACAGAAATAATTTAAGATGGGAAAAGGTATAAGAATTAAAACAGAAATATAAATAACATTTACTTTAAACCTTGATTTTTTTCTTTGCCATGATTAGCTTGTGAAAGATACATCTCCTTTCAGTGTTCAGTGTTTAATAGTTGGACTTTTTTGTATTTAGAGAGACGTCTCGGACTCCCCTCCGAAAAGCTGGAGGAAGTGTCTGGGGTGAGGGAAGTCTGGGCATCTCTGCCCCCGCAACCCGGTTCCAGATAAGTGGTGGAAGATGGATGGATGGATTCACTTTAAACCCACAAAATGTCTGGTTAAAGCAATACATTATTATTGTATACATGTGTTATATTATATTACCTTTTTGATGTATCAAATTTATTGATTAAAATATATAATCTATATGTTTTATATAGACAGGAAGATATATGTTATGTCATTGTCATGACAATGCACATGTAATTAAAAGGCAAAATTAAACTTTCACACTATAAGATTAAATTTAATCAAAAAAAATTCAACCATGGACAGTATAAAATGCAACACATATAAATCATTTAATAAATTTTGCCTTTAGACTTCAAGACCCTATATTCATGGAAGACTGGCTGCAAAAACAAATCTAATAGATGAAAAGGGAAATTTATTTGATTTGGATGCATTTAATGCAAAATATAACTTTAAAAGTTCCTTCTTGAATTACAGTAAAGTAATACGAAAACATACCAACCATCCTCACATGAATGGACAGTTTACTGAACTTCACAACACAGAAATTCACATCGATTATGTGGACGTCATGGATGATAAGTGTAATAACACATTTCTGAAACAATATTTATTCAATACCGTGTATCTGAGCAGAACAAGATGTTCACTACAAATGCAGGACTGTTATAAATCTGAAATATCAAATCCTAAAATCCTAAAATTTCCAATCCTCCCAAAATATAAGGAATTACATTTTAAAACAATAAATAACGTTTATCCCTCTTATGTGTTTATAGAGAAACGATTTAATACACAAGTAGAGAAAGGTCAGTTTTGTAAGATCTATTCTCTTCTGTGTATTTCTAATTGTATTTGTTTTTTCGTTATACATAAGTGTATATGGATAAATACAGAGGCATTTCTTATCTTAATTTTTTCATATAAAGAAGGAGGTGTAATGTTGGTTTTGATTCGTTTTGTTTATGTGAACACAACGTGTCAATGTTCTCTTTTATTATATACTTTATTTTTCTATGTGCCACACCATAGTGACGTTCAGTATAACAATAACAAAAAAACCAACAACTGATATACATATATAGACATAAGACAGACACCAACCTCAACATATACACGAAAACGAAAAGAAAAATATTAAAAGGACATATCTAAACAACAACAAACACAAACAAAACAAAGAGAGGCCTAACATGCCTTTAAATACCTTCTAACCCCCCTGTAACCTCCTTCCCCTATACATCCCTTACACTTCACTATCTTTTATGTATTAGCTAAAATTCCTATTTTCACAAATCCTTATTTCCATTCTTATTTCATAAACACAATACAACTAGAGGGAGAGAGACGCACCATGAGAGCAAGTAAACAAACAAGTACATGACAATACCTCCAAAGATAATAAAAAGTAAAAATAAAAAAGTAAAAAAAAAAAAAAAAACATTAAGTGCTCCCCGTTCAGTTGTTGACTCCTCCATATTATTATACTCCTCCATATCCGTCAAATAATCAATTGACCGCCTCAGTATTAAGAGTAGTAAGCTTTTAGGTGCAGTTAGATCTCTTCATGTCTTATGCTATCTTAGCATTTCACCCCCATTTTTTTATATAGCTCTCCCATTTAGCCCACAGCATGTGTCTCATCTGAAGATTTCCTCTGATTTTATATGTTAATTGCTCCATTTCTTTTACTATTTCCATTAAGCCTCGCCATTTCTCTAAAACCGGACTTAATTTCTGAAGCCAGTTTTTTGTTATGAGTTTAAGAGCTGTTATTCTTAAAATTCTTATAAGGTACTTATCCTCAGTTTTAACTATCTCTTTTGGCATTTTCCCTAACAAAGAAACTCATAATCAATATTTAAGTCCAATTTCAAAATACAACAGATTTCTTTACCAATACGTTTTCAGAATAGGACAGGACCAGAAGATGTGACTGTAAGGCCGCGTTCAGACTGCAGGCAAATCAGATATATATCTGATTCCTTCTCATATCCGATTTTCAGGGCTGACTGTCCACACTGTTTTTAGCAAGTGTCCATATCGGATCTGGCTCTGTTCAGACTGGGCCACATCATTGACTGATCTGACGGGTTGCCGTAGCAACGACGTCGGAGCGGAGGCGTCACCCAGCGCGTGTATTGTGTGAAGTCATGTATTTCTTTTATATATATAAAAAATCCCAAAATATCTGTACCGTTTCTGATTGGGTGGGCACTGCGCATCATTTTTAGACATAAAAATGAACGCATACCGCAAAAGTTGTGTCTCGGCGGAGGAACCCGGCGTCCCAGCAAAATGAGAAACAGAGAAAGGTGTTCAGAACAAAACCACCAGCAAACTAACAAACCAACCAACAAAGCTCAGAGTTAACAAAACGAACCAGCAATGAATAACTGTCAGCCCCGCTCCATAACCTGTCCTCCTAGGAGGAGAGGGGCTGACGGGCTGCAGGTTCAGGCTCTCAGCGCGACTGAAGGCTGATTTATGGTTCCGCGTTACACCGACGCAGAGCCTACGGCGTAGGGTACGCGGCGACCCGCACCTACGTGGAAATGCGGTCTTTTTTTCTGCTATTAAAACATGATTTGTAATGTGAATTTGCAACACTCAAACTACAAATAATAGTTTTTGACGTGACATCAGAGATTGTACATGCTCTCTGTGAAAGGATGAGTAACTCCAACTGGAAATGGGCGGGTGGTTTGGAGCGTCTGGGACAGTCATATCCGATCTGAGTGTTTGGAGCTGTTCAGACTGACACGCATCTGCCCAAATGCGATATGGATCGGATATGAAACTATCTCCTGGAGGTGGTTTCGATCTGGTTTGCAAAAATCGGATATCATGCGGTTTGGGACTGTTCAGACTTCAAAAGAGTCATCCAGTTTCAATCTGGATGGGCTAAAAATCGGATATTTGCCTGCAGTCTGAACGCGGCCTAATTAGCATGGTTTTCACCACAATCCCACCAACATTTTGATGTTGCGGATTGCTGGAATTTAGCTTTTCAATGTTCTCTTTACTTGTGTTCAACATTAGGTTTTATATTATTTAAAACAAACAAAAAACGTCAAGCCCCGCCCACACAATTCCACGCAGTGCAGCAACCGTTGCCAGGCAACGTGATTTACCCTTGGCTACCTTTTGTGTCGGTCTTGTTTGATCCATGATTTAATCTTCTCAGTGGTCCTTTCCTAAATAACCCCCAACCCCTTTCATTAATTCTTTTTGTTTATTATTTCATGCAAAGTAATATTATCTGCATCGATTTAAACAAATATGTAAAAACACATTTAATTAAATATTGTACTCACGAAACTAAACGTTTTCCCCCCTTAATATATACTATTGTGAAGCTTTTTTCTTTCTTTCATTCTTTTGTTTTAACAAAACTATTGAGCAGCATTCACTTATTTTAAGAAGAAACATAGGCTGTATCCGAACTCGCATACTGTACAACTAGTATGTAGGCCTACTGATTTGGCCAAAATGTAGTATGCTGTATGTGAACAGAAGAAAAACGATAGAATTTTTTTTTTTTTTTTTAACTATTTACAAAAACATATGTTGACTAATAGTCATGGTCCTGCAGTGCAGGAATGGCAGCACCAGGAGCAGAAACCTCTGCAGCCATTCTGTTCCGCAGGTTCTCTCCAGGCCTTTGGTCCTCTGGCTGGTCGTCCCCGTCATTGTTCAGGACTTCCTCCACATCTGGCTGGTCGTCCCCGTTATCATTCAGGACTTCTTCCACATCTGGCTCCACCATGTCACCGTTGCTGATACATAAATTGTGCAGGAAGGCACATGAGGACACCACCAGCGGCACAAAGGTAGGTTTAACCTATAGGAATAAAGACATGTGTCATGTAACTGCACGTTATTAAACTTCAGTTATTTTTAATCCTTGTTAATTAGACCCCGTCCACACGTAGCCGGGTATTTTTAAAAACGAATATTTCCCCCCTCCGTTTATAAAAAAATTTGCATCCACACGTAACCGAAGATCTGCGTTTTCGAACACATTCATAAGCATTCTAACCTGTAGATAATCTGCGGCTCCCGGGGAAGCTCCGCGGGCTCCTCCGCTCCGCCGCTCCGGGGCTCCGGGGGGCTCGGCGGGGCTCGGCGGGGCTCCGCGGAGGTTCAGCCTCCGCGGCTCCGCGGAGCCCTCTGTGTCGGTGTAACGCAGTAAGCGGCCGGTCAAGAGCAGAGACCATTTATTTAATAAATGGCTTGGAGAACAGATGCTGGATCATCTGTATTTCTATAGTAAACAAAAGTCGCACGTCAGAGCAGATTTGTTGTTGTTTTGGCGCATAATGTGACGTTCGAAAACGCAAATCTCCGGTTATGTGTGTCCACACGCATCTACATAAACGGAGTTTTCAAAAATCTTCACTTTGCCCGGAGTTTTTTTAAACCTTCGTTTATTTGCGTTTTCGTGTGGATGACAGGTCAAAACGGAGGAAAATATCTCCGGTTTAGCAGATATCCGCAGATATCCGGCTACGTGTGGACGGGGTCTTAGATAGATAGATAGATAATTGTCCCATGGGGAAATTCGTTTTCACAGTCTGTCACAGACAATAAAAAACACCAACAATCACAATAAAATACTTGCAATGCTTTATAAATCATTGAATATATTGTTTTTCATGATCTCAAAATGTTTTTCCTTATACAGCTTTACTGCCCAGCCACTGTGTAAGTAGTGACATTTACAGACATCTTATGCTCTTTTATTTATTTTTTTTTACCTCGAGAGTCTTGAAGAAAATGCTGCGCCACCGGGTCTTCATCATGCCAATCGCCCTCTCCACCACACATCTGGCCTTGGAATGGTGGCGATTGTATCTGGCCTGCACAGCATTCTGCACCGGCTCCCTGTACGGAGTCATGAGGGCTATCGGTGCCGTCAGGCAGGGATATCCCCCATCCCCAATGAGGATCCAGCCAGGAGGTGGGTAGAGCTGCGGATAGTACAGCGAGCTCCGCCGCAGGACCCGTGCGTCGTGCACTGCACCAGGTAGGCCTGTAAATAATCATTGTTACAAAAAAGAAAATCACTACTTGCAGGAATGGCTCTTAAATGTTTCATTTTAGTTGGCACATTGAACAATTGATTATGTTAGATGCCTGACACATAAACACTGAGATACATTGCTTGTCATGTTAGAAACTGATACAGTATATGATGATTGAATATGTTTGAAAATAACACCGTAGATAATGGATTTGATGAAAAATACTATTCAAATCTAAATACTTGTATCTAGTATATTTAGTAAATATACTAGATACAATACTATCTGAATGTAATCAACATTTTATCAACCTGTTGATACAATACTGATTTCCATCCATACCTGTGAAGGTGTTTATGAAGCGACCTCTGTGATCACAGACCACCTGCAGCTGGATCGAGTGGAAAAGTTTTCTATTCCAAAAAAAAAAAAAATGTAGTCAGTAGTTGACATTGGTATGGAATTAAAGCAGGCCATTATATCTTTGTGAAGTGGGTAATTCATATGCAGGGTACCTATTCAGATAGTCCTCCTTGTTTGCTGCAGGTGGTTTGATCCGGATGTGGGTGCCATCGATGCAGCCAGCTACGTGGCTGAAGGCCCGGGAGCCAGCCAGGCGGGCGAAGCCTTCCCCTATCCCCACCAGCTCATCTTCAGCAGGAAAATGGATGACCCTCTTAATTATTAACATGATATTATTTGCCACACGATGCACAATATCGCACACTGTGCTCGTGGGCACGTCGAAGGCTTGCGACACCACCCTGTAGGAGGTGGCACTGGCCAGCCAATATAAGAAGATGGCCACTTCAATATGTTTTCCCCAGCCGTGCTCCTTGCTGTAGCCGAGGGACTGGATCAGTGCTTCCACACTTTGCCTTGACAGGCAGAAGTCCCTCTGCAGCTCTCTCTCTCCCAGGTAGAGGCGCATTACTGGGGTCTCAGCATTCAGCTGTGAATAATGCCCTCGACGTGCACGCTGTTGGAGTAGGGCAGAATGTAGTCTGTTTTTTTACTTTAATACTATACCTTTAAAGTTCACCTTTTCCAATAAACTGTTTTCTAACAAAAGTTGTTTGTCACAGAATATTATTTACTGACTTATTTGACAGTATTTAGCTGTTAGCTTTAGAGTCTACTGCTTTAGTTAGCCCTAATGAAATTAACCCTTAAAGAAAGTTTGATATACTTACATGGGACACATATGCACAAAGGATGGCCAACCTATATCGCCACCTGCGCCTCCTTTGGGCCACATTAAAATCCGACATCCTTTTCTCTATTGTCTCTCTACTCCAGTGTTTCCCAACCTCGGTCCTCAAGGCCCACTGTCCTGCATTTAGATGTTTCCCTTCATCATCACACCTGATTCTAATTAATGGTCCTAATTAGCTTGTCATCAAGGTCTACACAACTCTGTTGATGA
The DNA here is from genome assembly GCF_033807715.1 of Cololabis saira. Taxonomy (NCBI): domain Eukaryota; kingdom Metazoa; phylum Chordata; class Actinopteri; order Beloniformes; family Belonidae; genus Cololabis; species Cololabis saira. Next base: position 42,446,760 of record NC_084590.1, read on the forward strand.
CACAGCCACTTGTATCACCGTGTGCTGAAAAGCAGGGTAACATAAAACATGCAGGACAGTGGGCCTTGAGGACCGATGTTGGGAAACACTGCGCTACTCTATTGTCTCTACTCCTACTGTGCGCGTGATATTATTTTTATTATGTTTTATACCAAGTACGTAGAGGTGCACTTAATAAAAACCCAAACATATGTAGCTTAATAAAATAAAATGAAATTCAATAGACTGATATGTTCATTTTAATACATGTATTAAAATTGTGACAGCTTTGATGTACCGACAGTGCAGCAGCGCTGCTTCTGGGGCTAAAGTAAAAACATGACGCTTAACTTTATATTCAGACAAACTAATGTGGCAGCTACAACTGTTAGATTTAATCTATTAAACCAACATTTATCTTCCTAAATGATTTATTTCAGCTAGCGGTAATTCTCCACAGAGCTGCAGGTTTCTCCCGGGACGACGCCGTGGGTTGACCCAGCGATCACGTCTGTCCCCCCGGCCGTGAGCTGCTGCTGCTCCCCGGGGCCGGCGGCTCTTCTAATCCCCGAAACATCGGATCAAATTTCTTAACAGGCGTTATTTGGATAAACTCAGCCCAGGTTGGGGATCTTAACGGTTACTTTTACGCCTGAAAAAATATTAAAACTTAATAAAGTGGCATATTAACAGTGCTACAGCTGAAATTAAAAGAGCTTCTAGTCTGCTTTTAGATCTCAGCTTTCGCTGTCGTTTTGGTGCGAAATGCATTCTGGGATACTTACTGTAGCATACTGCTGTGTGAACGGTCTGCTGGAGCAGCGTACTGAATCGTTCATTTAGTAGGCAGTATATAGTAGTATATAGTACATACTTTGCAGTATTTAGCATGTAGTACGTTAGTATGCCATTTCGGATACAGCCTATACAGATACAGCACATACGATACAGAGCGAGGAAAGCTGCAGGCGAAGTGTCAGGAACCGGTTGGAGTAAGACCTAGATGCAGGGATCTGCCGAGCAAGGATTCCAAAAACCAGAATATGAACATGACATACCTGAACAAAAACATGGAAGGATGAAACAGTACAGACCAGCAGGGAGCTGAATCAGAAAATGCCATACTAAAAAGTATATACTAAAAAGTATACTTAAATTTGGCACACTTTTGAGTAAATATCAGTAATGTGCATTAATTCAGACATACTATTAAGGAGCATGAGGCAAGAATAAGAAATGAGACTCATTAGCGCCACGACGGCCGTCGGGGTTCCTGCAGCCAACAGCGAAGCCGGCACGGGAGCGCCGTTCAAATCAAGCTCTAAATATGACTTACAATGTTATCTTACCTGGTCAGTAGGAAATGAGCCATGTCAGCATCTGTTTTCAGTCCCAATTCAAGTTGAAGCTGCCTCCATGACTCAAACGCGTGTCCAATGTTTACTCGTGCGCCACCGAGAACGCGCATGCAGCATCATTTGACGTCACATCCGCAGGACAGCGCGGGAAATTCTGGTCTGGAATTGCAGCACATTTTGCAGCACACAGCCTGTTCAAGGCAACGGAGAGATACGCTAGAGGGCTCATTCTTTTTGGTTTGGAACGCTTCATCTGACATTATTACTAGAAAACTTAAAACGTATATGAATTTTTTTCATAAATCCTGCCTCATGCTCCTTTAAGTGCGCACACGGCACTTCCTGCCGTAGGGAGGGAGGGGGGTTGTTACCATGGTAACCTGTCACAGCAGCGGTAGCAGCGCTCTACTCCACTCTTTCCTGTTTATTCTGGCCCAAACAAGATTACATTATATAATATTATTAAATACGAATATTATAATATTAATATTATATAATAATATTATTATACTTAATATTATACTTATGACATATACGTATCACTTATGCTGCGTTCCATTTACCTCGGAAGTCGGAACTCGTCACAACCGAGTTATCAGCGTTCCAGTTACAAAGTAGGTAAACAAGTTTGTAGTTCGCATATACCACATGAAAAATGGAAATTACACTATAGCAGCATATATATGCCGAATAATACTTGTATACCACTGATTTAGTGTGACCAAAACTAGAATGAAGTGCTACGAATTTTTACAGAGCTCTCTTCTACTGTTTACAACCGGGGCAGCCATCTTGGAATGTGAACTCGGGGGTGGTGAAGACTCTCCCACTTTCCCAGTGGGAAATCCCACTTTGAGGGGCGTTCCAGTTGAAAATTCCGACTGGAAACTGGGAAATCCTCACTTCCGAGGACAAATGGAACGCGGCAAGATGGCGCGGAGTTTAAACCACCGGATGTGACGTCTCTAACCAGGAGTTCGTTGTTTTCAGGTTGCATGGGCTAAGGAAAGTAAACACAACGACAAGCATTAATTTAGGCTTCAACTTGGGATTGTTAGTACACGTGTATTTTATATTTTGAATGTTTGCACGTTTATTTTATATTTTGAGTGGTTGATTAAGACGTTTCACGCCTCTGTGTTGGTAGTAAGTACCTTAGACGGGTCGGAGCTAGCCCAGATTAGCCACAGCTGCCTTTCGCTTTTTTCAGAAGATGATTTTACCTGCGGGAGATGAAGAGAAAAGTGTCCAGAATAAGACCCAGTCCCAATGAGGAGGCTAGGATAATACGCGAGGAGCAGGAAAGAAGAAGAAAACTGCGTTTGTTGCAGGTAAAAGTCAGCTCTTAATAACACGTTTTGTGTCTCACTTCACTTCAAATCTGAGTATTAACTCGTGACAATGTGTTTGTATGTTAAAATGTATATACAGGATTGTCTCAGAAAATCAGAATATTGTGATTTTCTGTCATGCAATTACAAAAACAAAAATGTCATACATTCTAGATTCATTACAAATCAACTGAAATATTGCAAGCCTTTTATTATTTTAATATTGCTGATCATGGCTTACAGTTTAAGAAAACTAAAATATCCTATCTCAAAAAATTAGAATATTCTGGGAATCTTAATCTTAAACTGTAAGCCATAATCAGCAATATTAAAATAATAAAAGGCTTGCAATATTTCAGTTGATTTGTAATGAATCCAGAATGTATGACATTTTAGTTTTTTTAATTGCATTACAGAAAATAAAGAACTTTATCACAATATTCTAATTTTCTGAGACAGTCCTGTATTTCATACCACAAAGTGTAATACTTTTCTCTAGGAAATGTCTTCATTGGTTATTGTGTAGCTGGTCAACAGGAATAGTTATTGTAACTGATCAAAAACTGCAGAAATCTTGGAAATTTGAAATTCTGGTTGATGTTAAATCCTTTCATTATCTACTTCTGAGGTGCATCGTGAATCTGAAGCTGGAAGGCTAGTTAATTACACTTTGAACTTGCTGTTTGTCATCGTTAAATGTTTTATTCTATTGTATTTGATTTTAATTGTTTGTTATTGTAACTTTAAATAACCTGTCTTATGTTGTAGGACCCTCTCAAAGAGCCTTGGCCTTGGGCCACATTTGTGAATAAGAACCTGTCCTTAAAGGGGACCTATTATGAAAAACACGTTTTTTCTTGTTTTAACATATATAAAGTGGTCTCCCCTCACCCTGCCAGCACAGGGGAGACAAAATACCATGAATTTCTGCAAGCTCTCTGACCCCCGCCTTACAGAGTCCCCCAGTGTCACGTGGTTTTTTTTGAGCCGATTAGAATCTGCTCCTGTCGTTACGTAACGACAGGAGCAGATTTCCATAGGTTCAGCCTCCGCTGCTGAAACCACGCCCACAACCAGCTCTCTCCGCTGCTGGAGCGCTGCTTCCTTCAGCCAGTCGGACGCGGCGCCGCGGCGGAGCGGATCCGGGTTAAATCATCCAGGTTCCCGGGTGGTTTGGGAGCTGGGTCCTCGGGGGTCCGTCCCATGCTGGACCAGCTTCACCCTCCGAGATTTTCAGGCAAATCTGTCGGTTTGATCACCGGTAACCGACGATGCGCACAGGATGCGCTCCGGAGCCGATCTGTGCGCCGGGCGCCCGTCGCGCAGCATCCGCCGGGCAGATCCGGCTGAAATTCCGCTGGTCGGTCCCCGGGAGTCCCTGCTATCAGTCCAGGCCGGTTCCTGCGGTCCCGGCCGGTCGGAACCGGTCAGATTCCCTGGTTAAAGCCGCGGTGATCCGCGCTGCTCCAACAGCACTGCTCCCGGGCGCCCGGCGTGGCTCCGGGGCCAGCGTTCAGCATCCGCCGGGTAGATCCGGCTTAAATAGTGCATAAATGTTATTTATATACAACTCATATTTTATTTTTTTAACAATAAAGTTTCCATTTGTGAACATTCAGTGTTGTGATAATTTACAGGCTCGGGCTGCTCTGGCAGAGCGAGGTTTATGCTCCTCCCCTGCTACGCGTCATTCAGGGAGCCAATCAGCACAGAGCCTCATTATCATACCCCCCCCTTCCCTAAATGAGGCGCAGAAAAAGAGGTTAGAAGCGGTAAAACTAGTGACATGGCCCACAGGCTGGATTTATGATTTATGTAGAAAAAACAAGCTTTAGATTGTTTTTAAGACATTCAAGGCCTGTTTAAAATATACATTAAATGCCATAATAGGTCACCTTTAATTGCTTGTCTGATGAAATAAAGGTTTAATAATAATGTTGTTAGTATAAAAAAGAGACATTGTTGTCACTTCTACACACACACACACACACACACACACACACACACACACACATATATATATATATATATATATATATATATATATATATATATATATCTAAATGTTCTTCAACATGCTGCCTTGTTACAGGATTCAAACTTGAATCAGCCCTGATTTGGTTCAGTTTGTTAGCCTCACTCAAAGTATAAGTTTTTAAAGAAGCCTTTTACATTTATGTTCAGGTGCGGCAACAGCAGAGATGCATTTCACTGCAGATCTGCCATGAGGTTAAGCAAAGACGGCAGGATGAACTCCGACAACTGGAGGAAAAGCTGAAGGAGGACTGGGAGCAACAGCAGAGAGAGAAACTCGACACTCTACAGAGGTTGTACCAAGAGAGCCTCCAGCTTCTCGGTCAGGGACACAGGAGTGCAAGAGAAAATGTAAGAAAAAAATTGTTCTAAAATAACACTGCACGTGTTTGTTGTCTTCATGAGCCACAACTCTTCTTATATAAACGGTTTATGACCTGGTGACGTGATTTCTCTTGATTTCTCTCAAGGAACCGGACCTTGCAGCCATTGCTCAGAGGGAGGAAGAAAACCACGCCAAAGCAGAGGAGCGATATCGAGGAGCCCTTAAAGAGCTCAAAACACAGAAGCTCAAAGAGCATGAAAGGCAAAACAAGTAAGACCCTTGATAAACGTTTCCTTTAAAGATGTCTGTAATTTCTTTAGAAATAACAACATTAAATGACATATTTGGTTTTCTCTAGATTCATCAATGCCAGGAAGAAAGTACTGGAAGCAGAAAGGGAAAGATCAGCAAAAGTGGCCAGCCTCCCTCCCCCTCCCCCAAACCCCATTCAGGTAACCCACATTAAAAATAAGAGCAGTTAGAACATTTTCAGTTGACCAGATAGGGCAAAAAAAATAAAAATAAAAAATTAAATATGATTTTTGCTTATTGTACACTGTGAAAAACAAAAAAAGAGAGCGAGAGAACACAAAGTTAAACTAAAATAACTTTACTATTACAAAATCAGTAAATGTATACACACACACACACACACACACACACACACACACACACACACACACACACACACACACACACACACACACACACACACACATCTTCACAAGACGAGCAGGACTGCGTCCGAGATGCAGCTGGCCAGAGATCTTTTCAAGTTGTGTAGTTTAGGATTGGTGTAGACTAAAATACATGTCTCTTCCTGTTCAAATAGAATATTGACTCCAAGAAGCCTCATGTAGTAAAGAAACTGGATGCGAGTGCCTTTGCTGCCACACATTACCACATGCATGAGAACACTGTACAGAGACAGGCAGAGGCAGATGAGGTAAGTCCAATTATTCTTTATGAATTAGGTTTGTTTGTCCCTTTTCTGTCAAACTTTTGTAACCTGTGGGTGGATCTGCAGACTAATGCCCATGAGGAAGCTGAGCTGGAGGCCAGGAGACTCGTAGACCTGCAGAGGGAAGCAAAGAGGAGGAGGGAGGAGCAGCTGGAGAAAGCTCGTGTCCGGGGGAGGCAAGCTCTGAGGAGGGAACAGCTTGTGCAGGTACAGCTTACTGGATAAATAGACCTGACGTTTGTTCCAACGTGAAAACAAATTAATCAAAATATTAAGATTGACCATTTTATGTGAAAGTCAGCAGTAGATTTTAATCTGTAGATTTACATGAAGATCTACAGATGAAGGAATTATGTTTCAGAACCGCATTCAGTATGATGCTTATGTGAGTCCGTCTGATTAGAAAATATGTTGAAGTTGCTGTAGGGAAGATTGCTTTTGAGGTACTTTCACCTTTTACTTACACGAGCTACAACAATGACTCTGGCAGACAAAAGATGGTTCCAAGTTGCCGGTCCTACATTGTACAGTGACGGGTTTAACAAATGCCATCTGAACTTGTTCAGTCCACAACTTCAGATTTAATGTGTGCATATATATTTCCTGTGTTTGTTAATATATGAACTAACTTAATATTTACATGTTACAAAAAACCACTGCATACAAGTAGTGTCAGAAATCAATGAGCAGCTGTCTAACACGTGTCCTAGCGACAAAGAGTCTGTGGACAATCCAAATTCAGCACTCATCTCATATCATCATAACATCCAATGCCAATGTTATCGATGAAAAGAGAAATACTCGTAGTGATTAAGTGCAGCCTGTTATTTATTGGTTGGTTTTCATCGTCTCATTCAGGACCGCGAGCATTTACTGGTTGAACTGGAGCACATGCAGCAGACAGACCTGCTGAGGAGGAGACAGCAGGTGTCCCAGATGCCGTCACAGATCTTCCAGCCTCTGTACAAGAGACAGGAGACGAGGGAGGAATTCCAAAGAGAGATGGAGTTTGGCTTTGAGGACATGTATACTGGTGAGAGGTGTAAGGACCATTTCCTCATTTGGCATTTAGTTGTAAATTGCATTTAAATAAATTAATAGTTCACAGGCTATTGGTTCACATGAAAACCATGCAAATATTATTAAAGGGCATTCTCTTAAAAGCAGGGATGGACTATTCTGATCCTCAAGATGACAACCATTAATTTGAATCAAGCACGTTAAAGCAAATAAACATTTAAAACCTACTGGACAGCGGCTCTCGAGGACCAGAACTGCCTAACCCTGTCTTAAAGCCACTCAATAGAGTGATACCAAGTGTGACTACATGGGCGTATGGATCTATTCACAAAAGATCCACTGACAATACTGTGTTAATGTGAGCGTGGAAAGTCTGGCAAAAGTAGTATCGGTACAAAGTGTGGCTTTTTTTTAAATGTTTTTCAGAAAATGCAAGCCTCCTTTTTAACTTGAAAATTGTCTCATCTTAGGGGTCAAAGGTGACTTGTTGATTGAGCTGGTCCCTGAGCCACTTCCAGCCGTGTCTACTGGCAGCCAGGACCAAGAGCTGGATGTTACACTGGATGAAAACCCTGAATCGGAAAATAACACGCAGCATGACACTGAGCAAGAGGCTGGAAGCACTGAGGAGGAAACATCTGCTGAAGGTGACGCAATGTTTGCCAATATGATTATTTATAATGAATTATGGAAATAATTTTTTCTTTATTAAAAATTCTTGTTATTAATATTCTAACTTGTACACTGTAATCTTGATTTGAAGTCCCTTCATCATCAAGTTAGACAATTTATTTTTTATTTCTTTTGGCTTGCAGTGGAATTTTTGAGGCCTGCTCCAAAACTGGCGCTAAAGAAACTTCTGGATCGTATCAGAGGCCAGAGGAATGAGTGGATTCATCGCAGCAGTCATGACCTTCCTGCTGATTCACCAACAGTCTTCACAGATCAGATTGAAACGGGCTCTCTGCCCAGTGAGGAGAGAGACCAACGTACCCCAGCTGAACTCCCTGAGCCTGCTGCGTTAACACCAGGTTAGTCAGTCCTCTGTATTATCATTAAACTGAATGAATATGTCCTTTTAATATACAGGACTGTCTCAGAAAATTAGAATATTGTGATTTTCTGTAATGCAATTACAAAAACAAAAATGTCATACATTCTGGATTCATTACAAATCAACTGAAATATTGCAAGCCTTTTAATATTTTAATATTGCTGATCATGGTTTACAGCTTAAGAAAACTCAAATATCCTATCTCAAAAAATTTGAATATTCTGGGAATCTTAATCTTAAACTGTAAACCATAATCAGCAATATTAAAATAATAAAAGGCTTGCAATATTTCAGTTGATTTGTAATGAATCCAGAATGTATGACATTTTTGTTTTTTTAATTGCATTACAGAAAATAAAGAACTTTATCACAATATTCTAATTTTCTGAGACAGTCCTGTGTATATATATTACACATATAGTTTGCATTTGTTTAAATTAGTCTCATTCTTTTCCATATTTACATTTGAATCGCAATTAGATTATTTTCCAAAATAGTACAGCCCTACTGATACGATCTATATTTGCTATTAGAAAGTCATGTTTTTTGTGTTTGATTTGAACAGCTGTGGAGCCGACGAACCAGCCAGATGCATCGGACACGTTATATCCTGATGTGCTGTCCAGCAGAATCCAAGAATATGAAGACGAAAGAAAGAAAAGGGTACAATATAGTACATACTGTAGCAATTGTTTTTTACGAAAGAAAATACTGAGTTTTTTGTTTCTAATGCCACAGATATTATTAAGGATCCCAGTCTTTGTTCATGTATTTAAATTCAATGTAAATAAAGGGAGCTTATGACGGCTGATATGGCAGCCACAGCCTTTAACAGTCTGGCTTCTTAAACCTTTTTTTTATTTCTATGTTAGTTAATGAGTCGTCTTGGACCTGGGGTGTCCAACACTAGCCCTTGAGGGCTGCTGTCCTGCATATTTTAGATCTTTCTTTGCTTCAACATACCCTAATATGGCTGTGTTTTTAACAGCTTTGTGCAGAGCTTGATGATAAGGAGACGACAATCAGTTAATTAGAAACAGGTGTGTTGATACAAGGAGACACGCAGGACCCTATTAAATTTAAAACCTGATTTCAGTTTCCCAACACCTTCATGTGGTAATACTGATTGGTCAGAATTGCTTGAACCAGATGTTTCTCGTTATTTTCATTAGTCATTAGCTTCTCTATAAGGCAGAATCCTGTGAACGTAGTTTCATAACGCGTTGCGGATTTAAAGAAGTGCCACTTTGTCTTGTTCAAAATTATCTCCAGTAACCTTCTGTTTAAAATTTAAAAAAAGGGGGGGGTCAAATGTTTGTTCTGTTTACTTAATTTGTCATTTATTATATGCCCAGCCTGTACAAAATCAAAGCTGCAAAGTTAGTATATAATTGCTCCTATGGTCAATGATTAAAAACAGTTTTTTTTTTTGAATGTTCTGTGTTTTTTGAATATTTTCTTTTTTTCTGCAGGAAGATGAGCTCGAAAGGGAGAAGCAGCATCAGATGTTTTTGCTGCAGGAGCTGGAAGAGCAAAAAGCCAAACTGGAGGAGATGTTGCTTGAAGCTCAGCAGGAGAGGGAATATCTGAAGGCTACTGTGACCCAGGAAGTAACCAGTAACCAACCAGCTGGACCTGCCTGTGACCAGGAAGTCACCTCTGTGTCCGCTGATATAACATCAGAGGTAGGCCTTCTCATTTATCCCTGGATTAAGTTGTATTTGATTTCTTGAGACATTGATGAGGTGTTGTTTGTTGCCCACAGTTCAGTATCCAGGATGCAGAGGCCTATATGTTTCTTTCTCCCTCAAATGAACAATTTCCTTTCTGGTTCCTGTCTGTCCTCTGCAGCCAGTACCTCCTGCAGGTGAAGATGACCACACCAGAAGGATTCGAGAATACCAACGACGGCTGTTGGAACAAAACAGGTGTGGGTCCTGCCTTCTCTCACCTTCTTTCTATTTTTTTTTATGTATTCAGGTCTTTTATTCCTAAAACCAGATTATAAACAAGTAAGCAGTGTGTCTCCCCCTCACTCAGAGTACACCAGAGATCGGTGGAGGTCGCTCGCCAGCGTCTGGAGGAATACCAGCGAGCTCTACGACTTCGCTACATGACCTCCAGATCATTGAGGCCAGCTGTTGTGCCTCCAGGTGTGATTCAGCCGCCACTGTTTAGTCCACCGTCTGAACACCTTCCAGCGGCTCTTCAGCTCCCCGCAACAGTGCCTACGTACATTCACAATAGACCAACATATGTAGACGTTTCCGCAAGAGATTCAGACACATCTGCTTTACCTCGCCGCCCTGCCGCCAGTGTGAGCGTTGGCTCCAAGTTGCTGTCAGATGAATCCGTTTCAAGCATGCTCAGCATCCAGACGCCAGATCTCCCCACCCGGCTGACGGACAGAATAATGGAGAGCGTAACAGAGCATCTTCCAGAGAGACTGAGGCCATCTTCTTTCACTAAAGAGCAACTGCCTTGCAACCTTTTCACCTCACGTCACTCAACCAGCAACCCTCTCCAGCCAGCCTCGGATCGTTTTGGAGTCATCAGATCGCACATCACAGATAGTTCACCTCTATACTCGGGCCTGCAATCTGGGTCCCTGAGCTCCAGAGAGGAGGAGGTCCGGAGGCGGGAGTTGCAGGAGGCCCGGCGGCGGGAGTTGCAGGAGGCCCAGCGGCGGGAGTTGCAGGAGACCCGGCAGCGGGTGGAGGAGCAGAGGGAGGCAGTGTCACTTCAGCAGAGGCTGCAAGAAGATGAGAGGCGGAGGCGAGAGGAGCAGATGTGGAGGCAGGAAGTGGAAATGGAGCAGATGAAGAAACAAAAGGAGGCATTGCAGGCTCTGATTGATACATCTGAACAAGTAAGTAGAAGTTTAATTCAAGCAAATCATCTGAGGAACCTACCTCAGCTGAAATGTTTTGAGTGCAAGTTTAACTTTTTAACCATCCAGTACATGGGGAGAAAAAAAAAACCAACCCTGATAGTGTTTTCTCCCACCCACAGCCTGTTTCACACTCGCCCCGTGAAGTGCTGCATCACGAGGACATTGGTCAGAAACGCCTACAACTGCTTGCATCCCTGCTGAAGGCTATAGAGGAGTCAAATGGGGGGAGTTTGTCTCACCTGGAGGATCCTGAGGAGAGAGACAACTCTCCAGAAGAAATGCAGCCCAACTGTAGTCGGACAGGTGATGACCATGTTAATTTCAGAATATAAAATGGTTTCCATTATTCATTTATATCTCCATATCCCACTTCTGGTTTCATCAGTTAGCAGAAATCACAACTGAACAAAAACACCTATTCATCATTGAAACTACACTTACAGGACTGTCTCAGAAAATAAGAATATTGTGATTTTCTGTAATGCAATTACAAAAACAAAAATGTCATACATTCTGGATTCATTACAAATCAACTGAAATATTGCAAGCCTTTATTATTTTAATATTGCTGATCATGGCTTACAGCTTAAGAAAACTCAAATATCCTATCTCAAAAAATTTGAATATTCTGGGAATCTTAATCTTAAACTGTTAGCCATAATCAGCTATATTAAAATAATAAAAGGCTTGCAATATTTCAGTTTATTTGGTAATGAACCCAGAATGTATGACGTTTTTGTTTTTTTTTAATTGCATTACAGAAAATAAAGAACTTTATCACAATATTCTAATTTTCTGAGACATTCCTGTAGTTATAGTCAGTCTGTTATGCCAAAATATAGTTGCAAGTTAAATTACATGGTTTGCTTTCTATTTCAAATAACATTTTTTTTTTCTTCTTCCCTCATTCAAGCTCCTGTTGCTGAGAACAGTCTTCCTACTGAACTTCCACCTCCTTCAGGACTCCATCCTCCTCGAGCACTTAAACCCCCTGTGACGCGCATAAAGTTGGGCTTCAGGGAGATGATGACGGAACAACATGAGCTCAGTGCTATTCAAGAGGTGGAGACGCCAGTCAAAAGCAGCCAAGTCACAGGTCTGTTCAGCCTCAAATTTAGACTCCAATGTAAAACGACCCTTTTTTCATCCTAAATTTAAGATCAATTATTTTTGTCACGTCTCCAGGGCCAGAAGATTATGTTAAAGAGCCTTCACTCGCTGCAGACTGGGGTCAACAGGAGGGGTTGGAATCCTCATCGGTTTCCATCAGTGAAGAGCAGACTGCTGAAGGACAAAGCAGCTCAGAGGGATCAAGTTTTTTCCTCTGGAAGGAAAGGCTGCTGACGGGTGCAGGATCATGTCTAGAAACCTCAGACTCTGGTATGTAGACGGCAGGCAAATGGAAATGGTAGGTGATTTAAAAAAAAAAAAAAAAAAAGAGAGAGAATACAATTGGCTGCTGTGTTTTCCAGATTCAGTCCTGAAATTAATCTCAACGCCTTCCTCTGACTCTGGGAGAGGAGCTGACCTCTCTGTTCCTGCAGTAACAGGTTACAGATCTCTCACACAGGTAACCAGACCGCCTCCTTAAATATGGCCACATTCCAACACGTTATGCAGACGGATGTAATGATGAATCTCTGAAACGAAGGAGATGGATTTCAACGATTAACTTAGATTCACTCTGAGGTTCACATGCTGTGGATCAATGATGAAACTTAGCCAAATCTGAGAGCTCAGTGGACTGTGAGTCCCTCAGCCCTTGATTACGCTTGAGAAGCTTGTGTGTGTGTGTGTGTGTGTGTGTGTGTGTGTGTGTGTGTGTGTGTGTGTGTGTGTTAGTCTGAGTGAGTGAGAGAGTGTGTGTGTGTGTGCGCATTAGTGTTGTTTGTACTGAGCGATGATGTAAAACTACTGAACCTGAGGTGTATTTAATCAATAATACATTCAATGATGGTTTCTACACTTGAACTGAGCTCCATTACTTTTGTGCTTATGTTGTAAAATATATACAAATTCAAGTTTTGTACCCAAATGTATCATTATTACTGTCTCCTACAAAAAAATATCAAATAAAATTCAAATCTGAATCCATCTTTAAAATCTCCTCAGCACATCCTGTTGATGCTTGTAGAAGCTCATTTAAACATACGTTTACTTTTGCTGAGGGAAACTTTTTGTGTTGTCATGTCGTCCATCTATAATAGTTTGAGCATTTCGTCTCTGTTTAACATTTTATTCTGTGTCAGTCTTGTATTCTGCCTCCAGAGTCCGACTGTCTCTCCACCACCATCTCCACCGGCAGCTACATCACCACTGACCCCGAACAAAACGGGAACGCCGGTGAGGATCAACTCTAATTTTCCTTAAGATTAGCCTTTGTTAGTAATATGAACATCTTGCAACACATCTCTGCAGCTTGAGCTCAGAAAATCTGGAATAATCTGAATACTTGGTTTAACAATATAAGAATTTCTGCCTAAATGTACTTTTATCTTTTTCTTTAACTCAAACAGATAAAAGTTTGGACCTCAGACACCGTTTGGATAACGGTAGTGGAGCAGATCTGAGCAGCGTGTCGTCTCCGTGTGGTCAGAGCTTCAGTTTTGAGGGAAGTCCTGCTGCTCCTCCTGGCGTCTCTATAGACTCCGTGTTCGACGACAGCAGCATCCAGCGCATCATTGACAAATACACAAAGGAGCTCGACGTTTCTCTGAACAGTACAGGAAGAATAACTGGTACTTGCTGCATTTTTATCACACTTAACAGTCAATCTTTATTGTTAAAATCTCCTGAAGGCTTTCCTGTGTTACAACACTGTTTTATATTTGTATGTTTTGCAGGCGGTGAAGGCTCAAACGTGGAGGAGCATGACTCTTCCGTTTCTGAACATTATCTGGTTCGACTGTCGGAGACGAGCAGGGTGGATGAAAACTCTCCAGGTCGTCAGACTCTTCTGTCACTGACGGCAGGAGCACAGACGAGCGGACCGGTCAGTGACTCGGTAAACACCCAAATACTTCAAGGCCACTTGGAAAATGATTAAAGCGCTTTAATTAACAAGAAATGTAAATTTTGATGTTTTAAAATGTGAACATGTGTGTAGAATTTTTTTTTTTTTTTTTTTAATTTCAGTTTGCTTCTTGGCTGGAAGACGGTCATTGGTTTGTTATTTACAACACCAAAGGATTATAGTTACATCCAGTCTTTTTTTAGGAATGAAAGCACTATGTTGTGACATATCTTTGACACATCTTCCTGCTTACTTTTTGAAACCCTCAAAAAGTAAGTCAAATTGTGTATATGATTGTATGATTCTCCAAAAAGGCTGAACTTCAAATTAGTGCTTTTTTGTCATTGGTTGTGGTTGAATTTTACATAAGTGTCAATGATGTGATTTTTTTTTTTTTTTTTTTTTTTTTTTTTTTTTCAATTCAAAAAAGGTTTAAATGGATAAAAAAATACCAGATATATGAACTACCTGTCCCACATATGGACTCACTTGAATTTTACAAAAAATACTAGTTATTTGGGATTTTGTTGTTGTTTTAAGCGTCAAAATGTCATGTGGTGCGACCGTCCGACCATGACTCTTGTTTTAAAAACTCTTTTTTAAATCACTCTAAATGTATTTAAATCAATCTTCTGCCCTATCTGGCATGATTTCCGAAATGTCTTGTAGTGTGTAAGATTGCAACACATATGTATTTATATTTACATCATAATATACAAACGAAGTTTGACTGATGATGTCCATTTTATGAAATATCATGTGGCGCGACCATTAAAAAAACAACCATTTCTGTATAATACTGACAACTTGTAAAAAAAAAAAAAGATGTTAAGGAAATTAATTTATTATAATATGAATCGTGGTTGCACCACATTACCTTTTTTAAGGCTAGTGCCAATTCATCTTGACAAAAAACTGAAATCACTTAATTTAAAATTTTTATATGAATTTATGTGTACACAACATTCTTAATGTTTGAACTACTGCAATAGATATTCTTTTTTTTATCATTTTAAAATTGACCTGTTGAAAATCCTTATTCGTCATTGACCCATAAATAAAACGCCCCTTAGAAGAAAAAAGGCTTTAAAACCTATTAATTCTTTGTGTGCTGTTTCCGTAGGGTTTACATGGTGCGGTCAGTCCTCTCCAAGAGCATTTCTCAGGCCAGGGTCAGGAGCAGGACTCGTTCCGGCCTCTGATTGGCCAGCTGGCCGACCAGTCGTCCTGTCTCGTCGCGGATCAGAAGGACTCGGCCCTGGAGCAGCTGGTCGGCCAGCCATCAGCTCACTCATCCATGATCGGCCACCTACCAAGACCGGCGGCGTCACTGAACGGTGATCCAGGCGGATGGGATTCCACTCTGAGTCGGATGATTGGCCGCCTCTCCCATCAGTCCAGCGCTCATTGGCTGAGTGCCGGCCAGGACTTTTATGCGGGTCAAATTGTTTCCGAGCCGTCGTGGTTGAATGAAACTCCTGAGGAGAGCGGGATGAGACCGCTGGTTGGTGAGCTGGATGAATCTCTTGTTCATCTCACAGGAAGCTCAGGTAAGATGGCTGCTCGACGTAGAAGTCGATAAGGTTGTAAAGTATTTGTTCGTGGTGTACCACAAAGTTCCTCTGCTGTTTGCAGCTGAAAGAAGCCACGGGGTTCTGGGTGTCTCCGCTGAAGGCAGCATGCAGTCAAACCTGAGCCGGCCTCCCCAGGTCTCATCACCCCATCCGTCTGTCCCGGATGTGAATCCACAGAACCAGGCACAGCAGAACCAAACCAGCCCGGGGGAAGTGGAATCCCAGAGGGCTGAAGGTCCAGATTTCCAACATTATGGTGGATATTTGTTGTCTACATTAACAAAATACATCTTTAAAAAAACTGGTATAGAAAGTTTTAATTCTATTTTAGTCTTTCCTTGAGAATAAATAACTGCATTTTGTGTTTTAGGCCCTGTCCCAATACACCCCCTACCCCTACTTTTCAGCACTAACCCTAAATTTTGCGCGTTCCCGTGAGGGTAGTGGTGTCCCAATTCCTCTTTTCATCTAGGGCAAGGGTCGGCAACCCGCGGCTCTAGAGCCGCATGACACTTAGCGCCGCCCTAGTGGCTCCTGGAGCTTTTTAAAAAATGTTTCACCTTTTTTTCCTTTACCTGTTTTTTTTTGCTTTTTTCTTCTTTCTCTTTTTCCCTTTTTTCTTTTTTTCCTTTTTTTCTCTTTCTTTGTCTTTATTTTCTCTTTTTTTCTCTTTTTTCTCTTTTTTTTCCTTTTTTTTCTTTCTTTTCTTGTTTTTTTTTTTTCTTCTTTCTTTCCTTTTTTCCACTTTTTCTTCCTTTTTTAATCTCGACATTTCGACTTTTTTCTTGACATTTCCACTTTTTTCTCAACATTTGAACTTTTTTTCTCGAGATTGTACTTCAACATTAATCTCAACATTTTGACTTTTTTCTCTAAATTTTGACTTTTTTCTCCACATTTTGACTTTTTTTCGACATTTCTCCTTTCACCATTTGTCTTCATTCTAAGGCTGATACAAGACCTTTCATTTTTTGCGGCTCCAGACATATTCGTTTTTTGTGTTTTTGGTCCAATATGGCTCTTTCAACATTTTGGGTTGCCGACCCCTGATCTAGGGGGAGTGCGGAAAACGAGGGTAGTGGCTATGAATCAGAAAAAATTCCCAGAATGCTTTTCGTCGTCATTTGCGGACTGAATACAAAAAAAAAAAAAACATGGCGGACATTTCTTATTTTTTAGTGAATAAAATCAATATTTTGAGTTAGTTTCTGCATAAAAATGCGTTTTGATTACATTTCTAGCGAGGAATATATATTTGACTTTCATAATATTCACTCAGTGAATGTATATAATCACTCGTTTGCCCGTTGTTGCGAAGTCTTTTTCAAACCTCGCCAGAATAAAGGCTGATTTATGGTATAATTATGATTTTTAAACTGGTATAGAAAGTTTTAATTCTATTTTAGTCTTTCCCTGAGAATAAATAACTGCATTTTGTGTTTTAGCGTCTTCAGTGTTTGTCGGCTCAGATTCATTCCACCCTCTGCTGGCTGAAGTTACTCACAATGAAACCGCCGACCCGTCCATGATGTTTCACCTGCCTGATCACGGCTCGCCAAACAGCCCTGGAGGGTTTCCAGCCAGTGAAGGACGCGGCATCTCCACACCGCCTGTAGACGGTGACACTCACCATGATACTTCTGTCGAGTCTGAACCATCGCCTGAACGTCTTCGATCAGAGGAGCCGGGCAGCCTGGCGGCCTCCCCCGTCTTCCCCGACTCCTTCTCCCAGCTCGTTATCTCAGACTGCCCCCCCAATGAATCCGTCTGGGTTCTGTCCCCAACAACGAAGCCAGATCTGGAGCAAATGTCTCTGGATCTGTCAGATGTAAACACGTGTGACGACGCACGTGTTCTGGACATTTCAAAAGGAGATCCTGTCTTGCCAAGTTGTCTACATGCTGGAGAAATGAAGTCGACACAAGATGAACTTCCTGTCTCAGACCAGATACCTGTACGAGTAGCTTCTTCACCTTTTTTTATTTTTCTGACCAAAGCAGCACTTTTTTGGTGTGAGTTGTGCGTTCGATCATCAACTGATGTGCCTTTCATCTGTTTTTACTGGATATTAGGAAGCAGCCAGAGAAAGGGGGATCCTGGAGCAATCGGAGATAACGTTAGTGAGCCTGACGGACACCACGTTACATGAGGAGGAGAGGAGCCTTACAGAGGAAGAGGAACGTCCAGAAGGAGCTAAGGAGGAGCAGGAGGACAAACAGGTGGAGGTAATCCATAATCGGTACATGTTCAAGCTTAATTTCTATGGCAAGTCTGGTTCTTATGTCTGAACCAAACTTTTTCCTCCAGGGGTTTGAATCCACACTGATGCCGGAGGAGACTCCAGACGACGACAGTCCAGCACAACCAGGTGCTTACTGACATAATATTGCTTGACATGTTTTTGGTGACAGCTGCTTCTGATTTTAAATTTATTTATATATTTTGCATATCTTAGAATGATTTGTTCTTGTCATCCATTTTATGACATGAATAAAAGTAGTTTAATCTTTCCTCCTTCCTTGATTACGCTTGAGAAGCTTGTGTGCATGTGTTTGTGTGTGAGAGAGAGAGTTAGTCTGAATCTTGTGGTTGTATGTATTGAGCGATGATGTTAAACTACTGAACCTGAAGTGTATTTAATCAATAATACATTTTATGATGGTTTATACACTTGAACTGAGCTGTGTGTGAGTGTGAGAGAGTTAGTCTGAGTGTGTGTGTGTGTGTGTCTTGTGTTTGTGTGTGAGAGTTAGTCTGAGTCTTGTGGTTGTGTGCATTAGTGTGTATGAACTGAGCGATGATGTAAAACTACTGAACCTGAGGTGTATTTAATCAATAATACATTCAATGAGGGTTTCTACACTTGAACTGAGCTCAGTTACTTTTGTGCTTATGTTGTAAAATATATACAAATTCAAGTTTTGTACCCAAATGTATCATTATTACTGTCTCCTACAAAATAATATTTAAATAATCAAATTCAAATCTGAATCCATCTTTAAAATCTCCTCAGCACATCCTGTTGATGCTTGTAGAAGCTCATTTAAACATAAGTTTACTTTTGCTGAGGGAAACCTTTTGTGTCATTTGTCATGTCGTCCATCTATAATAGTTTGAGCATTTCATCTCTGTTTAACATTTTATTCTGTGTCAGTCTTGTCATCTGCCTCTGATTTTAAATGTATTTATATATTTGTTTTTGCATATCTTAGAATTATCTGTTCTTGTCGTCCATTTTATGACATGAATAAAAGTAGATTAATCTTTCCTCCTCCCTCTTTATGTGTAGTGTCTGTTCTGGAGATTCAGTGGGGTCCAAGCAGAGGCCCGCAGGAAGTCTTGGAGCAGAAGCGTAGAGCACTTGTTCAGAGATCCAACTGCAGGGTGGAGAAAATCAAAGCTAAAGGGGCTGGAGGAAAGAGTCGATGTGAAAGCAAAGCCACATCTAAAGGGAGCCAGAAGGCTGCGGCTAAAGGTGTTCGATCAGTCGCATGTAAAACAAAAACTAAAGCAGAGCTTCAATACGAAACCAATGACGAGTCAAAGGAAGGACAGACTGAACAGCAAACGCTTCCCTCCCCAGGTACGTTTCACTCCTGGATTGCATGTGTTCATGCAGCTGACACTGAATGTGATTTATTGGTCAGTTTTAATAATCTGCGATAACATTTGTAGATGTCACTTAGATATTTGTCACTTAAATTTGCACTATACTGATATTTACTGCTCCTGATGGGACTTTATTGAGCAAAATTGACACTCAGCTTTCTTCAAAATGCTTTGCAGCTGCAACATTTTCCCACCTACTTTTCTATTGTTTAAAGGGACGGATATCTGTCCGGAAAGAGTGGATGAAGTAAAGACGTGCACACCAGAGCAAAGGAAACGTAGTGTCTCTGAAATGCACCAAAGAACTCGCAGGTAATGCTCGAAACTTCGTCAATTTTTAGTCTGTAAAATTGAGTTTTCAGCCTGAAAACAGACGACATCTGTGTATCTACAGACTGTACGAGCAGCTGGACGAGGTGAAGCAACAGAGAACCATCAGAAGCAGACAGGACGATTATGCCAAGAACAGACTGAAAGCCAAGGAGTTTCATAAGGTAAAACAGTTTTTTCTTTTTAAATTCAGAAGTTATAGAAGTGTCGGCCACCGTCACCTCATGCAGTGGATGTCTGAATCAATATTTTTGTCTCTTTACAGAAAACTTTGCAGAAACTTCGTGCCAAGCAGACTCATCAGTCATCAGCAAATGTGCCTTAATCTTAGTGTAGTTTTTAAATGATTTGTATTGTAATAAAGCTTTTAATTTATTTTAAACTACTGGAAGTTTTGAAAATTATGGGTTCATGGTGCGGTCAATGCAAACCAAGCAAGCAGCTGGATTCAGGCTATTATACATTTTAAAATAACTTTCCCACAAGTGAAACCCAAAACATTCCGTCACTGAATGTTAAAAAAGTGGTAGTTTAATAATTTTATGGCAATGATCTTTGAAATGAACCAAAAAACTGTTCCACATTTAAAAAAAACTAAACAAGAATCAGTCAGATGAGGTGAGATTCAGCTCAGCTTCTCAGCTCAAACTGGGTTAAACTCATCTGATAATATGGTTTGTAAGAAAAGCAGCAACCTGGAGGTAATAAACATGACAAACCTCGAATTACCATTTCATAGGCTTTTCCGCCCAAGAGACGATCTGCTCTAAAGTTATTTTCAGCAACCACAGAGTGTCGCACAGATCTTAGTTTTGGTGTTAGAAACCAGGTAAAGACAGAAAATACACAGTTCATCTTCCCTCGGAAAGGCCACAGTGGACGAGCAAAACATCAGCAGTTCTCTGGTCCGAACTTCACTGTGGTGAAGTTTTAGAGTTTGGAGAAAGCCACTGTTTTGGGACTCTTCTTCTCCATGGAGGCCTGCGCTGATTTCATCACATCTTGAGTCTGAAGCATGCTCATGTTCCAATTGGCCTGGTTTAAAAAAGTCAACAGTAACAGAGTTATCTGAGTGCAATAAAAAAAAAAAAAAGACTGCTCAAGTTAGTAACCAGGTTACATTCAGACTTTTCCACTTATTTGCAGTAAACTCAAGTAAAATATTGCTGTAACCTGTGTTGAAGATTAGCTAAATCTGTGCTAAATCTGAGTGTTTTATCTCTGAGTTGATGCTAAATTTAGACTATTTGAGGGTACAAAAGGATGAAGAAGACAAAATATGTTAAGGGGATAAAGAAACTTCTCAATTTCAAAAATGTATCCCCAAAGTCCACAAGATCGACTTGATTAAAAAGGTTGTAAGTAAAGTTTTCTAGTTCCTCAAGTTAGCACCCCCTTTTATTCCTGCATCTCTGACAGTTTCTGGTTAAGTAAATGAATTCCATCACTGGACAGATTTATCTCTCAGCTGTTTTTTAATCCTCAAATGTTTACACTTTCCATGGCTTCTTATATTTAAACTGAATGTTAACATTTCACCGAACAGAATATTATATTAAATACTTCATTTATGTTTCCTTTTCATAAAAAACTGCCTTCATGTGATATTGACAATAGGAAGTGGTAAATGTTTTAACTGAGGTAAAAGAGTGATGCTGGTCGCCCACGGTGACCGATGACTCTCCAAGAGTGATTGGCTGCGTTTAACTTCTCTGGTTAATTGTAATACTAATAAGTACTCAAGTAAACGGAGTAGTTTGATAAGCATCCACAGAACAGCGTCCTCACCATGTAGTCCAGTCCTTCAGCTACGCTGTGATCTCTGGAATAGATGAGGTTTATTTTGGTGCCCTGCACCGCCACGGGGCTGCGACCCGCGATCTCCCCGGCCATCTCCAGAGCTCCGGCCATCATGGCCTCCTTATCTGCAAACACTCGGCTGGAGAGGAGACGTTCGTTTCAAAACTATGTGGCTCAAAAAGGTGCGTGACAGGTGTCCAAGTACTAACTTATCCATTCTGCATTACTAAAAACTCAACTCACCCACTAGGACATAAAACACTTGATGGTACAAATCCTTCTCAGTTTATTTTCCATGTGGAAGATTATTCAAATTAAAGCAAAGACTTGACCAAAATGTAGTTTTGGTTGTTTCACTTCATTATTTGCTTAGACACGGCTTGGTATAAAGCCTACGTGTACATTGATGCAGAGGTGTCAAGTAACGAAGTACAAATACTTCATTACCTTACTTAAGTAGAAATTTTGGTTATCTATACTTCACTGGAGTAATTATTTTTCAGACGACTTTTTACTTTTACTCCTTACATTTTCACGCAATTATCTGTACTTTTTACTCCTTACATTTTAAAAACATCCCCGTTAATCTATTTCATTTCGGCCTTTAAAAAAAAAATCAAGTTAAATTGTGAATTTGGTTGTGGTTGTGGCACAATGAAGGATGTTCTTGTCCAGTTTTGTTCTTACATCCGTTTCCCTCAGATTCCTGCAACTAAACTTGGATGTACATTCCAATAAATGTTAGGATAAATGATAACATGCCTCTGAAGTTTGACTTTTTGCACCATTACAATACTTATAGGCAACTAGTCATCATATCTTCTGCTCTCTGAAACACATGTTAATGCTCAATAGTACACATATGGTTCTTTAATATATTTGCATTATACTAAGATACATTCATTTTCAATGGCTTTGGTCCTTAATGGCTTTTTTCCCCCTTACATTACTTTTACTTTTATACTTTAAGTAGTTTTGAAACCAGTACTTTTATACTTTTACTTGAGTAAAAAACTTGAGTTGATACTTCAACTTCTACAGGAGTATTTTTAAACTCTAGTATCTATACTTCTACCTGAGTAATGAATGTGACTACTTTTGACACCTCTGCATTGATGTAATTTATCTGAACAACTACTGGAACATTAGACCATGGTCTTTTAATCACACGTGACTTATTTTGCTCGACTTCCTCACAAACAGCTTTAATTTTTAACCCTGCATGTGTCTAAAAGGATGCTTTTACCTGACCAGTCCACTGCTCTTGGCTTCGTCGGCGTACATCTTCCTGGCGGTTAGAGCCAGCTCGTTCACTAGACTGTAGAAATGAGACTTGTATCATGAATAACCCCCCCGAAACCCCCCCACAATAGATCAAAAACCAATGTCAACAATAACTCTAGATCTCATAAAATCCTGGTTTGACAAAATGCCTGGTTTACCTGCGGTTGCCCATGACTTTAGGAAGTCTCTGCAGAGTCCCAACGTCTGCAGCGAGTCCAATATCGACTTCCTGTAGAGCCAACCAGAAACAGTCACTGAAATGTCACCTCCAAGAAGTTTCAGACATTTTCACATGTTATTTAAACAACAAATACAGTTACTTATCTTTCATAATTTCCCCCAAAAGGACTGATGCAGTAAACTGATGTTTTGATTCACGCAAGTCCTTACTATATGTATGTAGTAATTCCCTTGAATTAAAAAAAAAGCTATCTTATACTATCAGTTTAGTATAGTTAGAGTTAGTTAGAGAGCTCCATAGCAAACTACAATGAAAGCAATGAAAGAGGGAGAATCTGATGAAATGTTAAAAAAAAGAATAAATCAAATCCTCACCAGATTACTGAACACATAGTTTAAATAATTAAATATTGTGAATGATTAATATTAAATTATTTTAATTCTATTATTTAGCACAAATCTGAAGTTGGTAAAAGACAAAACCGTTAATTTAGTTATAATAGTAAAAGCAAAACTTTTCTTTCCGGTATTAAATCTGGTTTTCTTTTCTTCACCACCGCCACAAATGATGAACTAAAATGAACACACCTTGACCTGGAACCAGGCGTCCTGGGTGCAGAGACGGATATCACAGGCTGTAATCAGGTCAACACCTGCAAGACGGAAAAAACAACCACACTGAACTCCCATCTCGGACCTCGGCCACAGCTGCTGATATGATCCTGATTTTTATTTTTTTTCCTCTCGGAGGACAGAAAGCCTGCTAGGGACAAAGCTTTATAATTGAATCCTGGAGGGAAGTCGGTAATCGCTCATTACCAACTCATCCACCTCTGATACAGGGAGGAAATCAACACCGACATTAGTTCATCTACATATTTTCTATTTGCAGACTTTTCAAAAGTATCTTTGGGCTTTCTGTTAAAATCTGGGTGACAACTTTGTTCTTAAGTTGTGGCATACTTTCTTGATTGGGTGATATTACTTTTCTGTTTATCCATTTATACCTGAGCCACACAAAAAAAGCCCTTGAAACAGGAACATTTTCGCTTTGAGGCAACGATGCCAACCCGCAAGAGCCCCCCCCGCTGCTTTTGTTCTTTTTATTATCCTAGAAATGATCGTTCAAGATGCTTTTCACAGGTTGAACTAAAACTTAATCTGCTCTAGAGCGTTACAACAATAATGATGTGAGGGTGGGGTCTTACCTCCTCCAACGCAGGCGCCGTGAACAGCCACCACAACAGGCTTCGGACACTACAGTTAAAACAACAATTTCACAGTAAATGTCACTGTTGCCCAGAGAAACTGAACCATTTCAGGAACAGAGGTGTCAAAAGTATTCACATTCATTACTCAGGTAGAAGTATAGATACTAGAGTTTAAAATACTCCTGTAGAAGTTGAAGTATCAACTCAAGTTTTTTACTCAAGTAAAAGTATAAAAGTAGTGGTTTCAAAACTATTTAAAGTATAAAAGTAAAAGTAATGTAAGGGGGAAAAAAGCCATTAAGGACAAAAGCCATTGAAAATGAATGCATCTTAGTATAATGCAAATATATTAAAGAACCACATATGTGTACTATTGAGCATTAACATGTGTTTCAGAGAGCAGAAGTGTACAAACCAATAGGGTGTCGGAATGGTATTATGTTTATTCTTCTCATCCAACCACAACCAAATTCACTCTATCCAGATGGCGCAATTTAACTGGATAGTTTTTTTTTTAAAGGCCGAAATGAAATAGAGTAACGAGGCTGTTTTTAAAATGTAAGGAGTAAAAAGTACAGATAATTGCGTGAAAATGTAAGGAGTAAAAGTAAAAAGTCGTCTAAAAAAATAATTACTCCAGTGAAGTATAGATAACCAAAATTTCTACTTAAGTAAGGTAATGAAGTATTTGTAGTTTGTTACTTGACACCTCTGTTCAGGAATCACAGCAAGACTCCTTTGTGTGAGAAAGGGCTCTGACCTTCTCTATGACGGAGAATGTGTTTTGGTACTTGGTAATAATTTTTCGCATGTTCCAGGAGACCCTGGCTGTGTCGTCGCCCGGTGGCTGGAGTACGTCACTTGCCATGTCCATCAGGTCGATACCTGGGGAAACACAGCAGAGAGAATAAATACAGTTTTAATGAACAAATGCGGAATTAAGATGTTTGACACCCACCAGCTGTGAAGATCTTCCCGGCTCCAGAAACTACCACCACTCTACACTCGGGGTCCTCAGCGATCTCAGTGAAGCAGTCCACCATCTCGCTGAAGGAGAACCAAGACATGTTACGACGTTAGGACGGTAACTGTTTTAGAAGAGGATATCTTCTTTGAAAACATGATCCCCAGGGGATTCTTGAAGGGAGGGGTGCTTGAAAGCATTTGGTAGCTCACCAAATATGAGTTTTGTTAAATGTATACATCTGTCAAAGATGTTTGTTAGTGGTTCATTTGAACTTGAGGACAAAATGTTAAACAGAGCTGCTTATCATTTTTTTTTTTAAATCACCTCACATGACTTTAGCTTTAAAAAAAAAAAAAAAGAAGGAAAAAAGTGAGATATTGCATTAAACACATTGCCCTACATCAGGGGTGTCCCAGATGTCCCCTAATTATGTCATATCATTATCAGCTTTATCAGCACAAGTCTGTTAATTACACCGTGGTTAATGTGCTGAAGCGGGGAAACATCGAAAACATGCTGGACAGTAGATCTTGAGAACCAGGGTTGAAGACCTCTGTCCTAGATTAATGATTTAATTCTGAATCACAAAAAATCACCCCTATAAATTCACACTTTAACCTGTCAACTTTAATTTAAAGTTTCAACTTAAATTTATGTCTATATTCCCTTGTGAGAATTGCATGTGAAACAAGCAGCTTTTAGCTTTAATCCAATCACCTGGACAGGGGGTGTAACTCCTGCTGCACCTCCACAGGTGCCTGCCAGGTAAGGTGCAGGGACAATCTCCCCACCACCCCCGTCAGCTGAACCCCACATGCCAGACTTCCTCCATAACCACAGCCAACAACGTCCCTTCTCAGCATCTTCTGCTAATTCTTTAATCATCCTGAGCCGCCTTGCCCAAGTCGCCCCAATTAAACCCACGATCTGAACTCTCTTAGTCGTTCTACGTTAAAGAAGGCATCGAAAACTATCCTCTTCTCAGTGTGTTGTGAACTACACTCCCTCTCCAACTTCCCAAGCTGCACTTGAATGTTGTCTTAGTTGCACTTATTTAAATGCTGTTTTATCTGCACCTACTTTGTGATCCACTACTGTGGCTGGTTGTCTTCCTCTGTTGCAAGTTAATTTGGATAAAAGCATTTGCTAAATTTAATGTAACTCTTGATTTCCCAACAAACTACCTGCCTCTCACCTGTACAGGTATTCTACTTGGTTTTTTTTTGCACCTTTTTTTTTCCTTCGTACTACTTTTATTTCCATCGCAATGTATATACTGTCTATATCTTGTAATTATATTTTTTTTTTACCCCCTTCCCTGCATGTGTGTTTTAAGTGTACTGCTGCAAACATGTGTTTCCCCATTGAGGCAGTAATAAAGGATTACAGGACTGTCTCAGAAAATTAGAATATTGTGATAAAGGTCTTTATTTTCTGTAATGCAATTAAAAAAAACAAAAATGTCATACATTCTGGATTCATTACAAATCAACTGAAATATTGCAAGCCTTTTATTATTTTAATATTGCTGATCATGGCTTACAGTTTAAGAAAACTCAAATATCCTATCTCAAAGAATATTCTGGGAATCTTAATCTTAAACTGTAAGCCATAATCAGCTATATTAAAATAATAAAAGGCTTGCAATAGTTGATTTGTAATGAATCCAGAATGTATGACATTTTTGTTTTTTTTAATTGCATTACAGAAAATAAAGACCTTTATCACAATATTCTAATTGTCTGAGACAGTCCTGTATCTTATCTTATCTTACTGAGTGGATGGTTGCAGTCCAGCCAGCCTCCCTAGACTCCACTGTCATTTTGGAGTATCTAACAGTGTTGTTTCAGGTTAAGCTATTAATGTTTAAAAGAAAGTGTTTTTCCAAATTTGTAATCACAAAACAAAAATGTAATCTATATTTAGTGATGCAATGAAAGAGATTCCTGCCTCCAGAAAGCTTTGTTCATGGCGTTGCGTTTCTCAGGCCGGTTAAGCTCCACATGGGTGATGGACTCTGCGGGGCGACTGATGGCCAAGCTTGTGTACGGAGAGGTAGATCCACCTGAAGACGACATGATCCTGACCGCAGCCTGACTACGCAGCCACAACCTCCCACCTGAGAGGACAAACACAAAACATCTGCTCATCAAGAATGACAACTACATTAAAAATTAAGGAAGCTAATTTTAAATTCATCCACAAATTCTACTTAACTACAATAAAAATGGATAAAATATCAAAGGATATTTCATCAAAGTGTCCCAGATGTAAAAAGATGGAGGGGACATTCATGCATATGTTCTGGGAATACGACCGCTTACAAAATTATTGGAATTCAATTCATTCCCTTACACAATCAATCCTGGACAAAACATTTGATTTAAGCAGTAGTTTATATTTATTAAATGACACATAATTTACAACTACATAACAAAAAATGCAGGATATTAATTTTGATCACTTACTTTGCAAAAAAAGAAGTATACTTTTATTTTGGAAGAACGATTCCCCTCCATCTTATAAGACTTTCATAGACCAAATCACAGCATTTCTACCATTAGAAAAGCTAACATTGGAAAAATATAACCGTGGCCATCTTTTTCAAGAATGTTGGTTTCCATTATTTTCTGGTTTAGAGAACTTCATTGTACGCTGATTGCTGTTTTATTGCTATCTTATGTATCTGTAGGTATTCGAGTTTTGATGCCCCTACTGTTACTTACTGATGTTATTTTCCATATTTTTTATTCATTCACCCTTTTTTTTCCCCCAGTTTATTTGTTTTTTATTTATTTATTTATTTCGTGTGTATGTTTTTGTGTTTTTTTGGGGGGGGGGTTGTAGGTGAGATTTAGCATGTGTGCACAAAAGAAAATTGTAAGACCTACTGTCATTAAGGATGTTTCTGATTGCCTTTCTTTTGTGAAATAAAAAGATATTGAAAAAAAAAAAAGAATGATGATTGATGTTTGTTGCCATTTTGTAGGCTTTTCATTTAAAATAATAATAATAAAGGTTAAATTAAAATTCTGATTTAAAGGCAAGGTTAGGTATATTTGTATACCACATTTCGTGCACAGGACAATTTAAAGTGCACAATAAATAACTGACGAATAAATCACCCTGAAGTTAAACAAAAACAGCTACAAAGGGGTAGTGGTTAATGTCCTATATTACTGTTCTTAGAGAAATACAGCACTTTCCACTAAATCTGTCACAATTTCAGTTACTTTATAAAATATATAGTAATGCAAAGATTATTAAACATTGAAATATTCTGAAATTTTAAACATCCACTGGCAGGAATTCTGAACTAGCAGCTTAGTGGAGGCCTCTACAAAGTGATCCTGAGCAAACCACCTACACCTGAACATCTACAAGGCCAAAAGGAATGATGGTGGGCTTCAGACTACAGTGTTTGAGACAACTGGGATCGTTAAACGTCGAAGCTCCACCAGTCATCATTCTCTCCTATACTGTGGTTTGGTGGTGAATAAGCATCAACCAAAGGGTTTCCACTGGCTGAGGAAAGCTGAGTCTAATATCAGCCAGAGAAGACCATCATGAAGAGACCTTGATGGACGCTCCAGACTACCTCAGTCCTTCACCTTCTCCGGACAAAAGTACTTGTTTAGTTGTAGAATGCGCTGTGCAATAGTCTTTTGCTCCTTGGGAAAAGACGACTACTACTACTACTACTGCTGCTACTGCTACTACTGTCATTTAGAAGACGCTTTTATCCAAAGCGACTTACATCTGAGAAGAACACAAGCAAGAAATCACACAGGAGGGTCCAGCTGGATAAAACACTTCATAAATCCAAAGTCTCCCAGAAAGACTGTAATGCCATGACCTTCACCATTATAAAATGATTAATTATAATAGTACTCAGTTGGTTAATGGCTGCAGACCCAAGAATAACAACAATAAATACAGGACTGTCTCAGAAAATTTGAATATTGTGATTTTCTGTAAGGCAATTAAAAAAACAAAAATGGCATACATTCTGGATTCATTACAAATCAACTGAAATATTGCAAGCCTTTTATTATTTTAATATTGCTGATCATGGCTTACAGCTTAAGAAAACTCAAATATCCTATCTCAAAAAATTAGAATATTCTGGGAATCTTAATCTTAAGATGTAAACCATAATCAACAATATTAAAATAATAAAAGGCTTGCAATATTTCAGTTGATTTATAATGAATCCAGAATATATGACATTATTATTTTTATTTTTATTTTTTTTTTAAATTGCATTACAGAAAATAAAGAACTTTATCACAATATTGTAATTTTCTGAGACAGTCCTGTATATAATTTAAAGTCCAGCAGAAAAACTCTGGCAATATATTTACTCTGTCTAGTGGAGGTGAGTGTATGACCTTTCACCTACAAGCTTTTCTTTCACCTCGGTTACATAACACTTTATCTACAAACTAGTCCGATCCAATACAAGTGACAAATGTAAACAAAGCTGTACTTTTTACAGACTTTAGGATATAATGTGTATAAATGTATAAAGTACTACAAAACAGAGGAAACATGACACACTTACATGTGGGGAGAGCTGACCTGACAATGACTGACAACATCGCCCTTTGAACGGAGATCAGGGATCTTTATCGACCAATTAAACTGCAGCAAACACAGAAAACTGAAAACAGATCCAAAAAAAATTATAAAAGATAAAAGCTGCTGCAGCTCACTTTAACCTTAGCAGTAGAGCTAAAAACAACTTCTTACTTGAAGGCTCTTTGGTGGTTCAGTGACTTTCCTCCCAAAAAAGAACAGAGAGCAGAAAAACAGTCTGACTGTTTAATCAGAAAAGAAAATTAAACGTGTTTACGTAAAAATCATAAAGTCACTTGGTGCATATGAACTATTTACTACCGGTTCTTCTTCTTTGGCGTTTTTAAAGTGCGAAAGCCATTCGATAAAACCGCTTTGCTGCCCCCTAGTGGCTCCAGCTCCCTCAGGTTGGTTTTATTGTGAGATCATCAGTGGCGGAGCCTCAGCTGGTGTAACCAGAGCTGGTAGAGGAGCCAAAAAAGTACTGTTACTTCAGAATAATATAACCCAAGTAGAAGTAAAAAGTAGTCATCCAAATAATTACTTGAGTAAAAGTAAAAAAGTACTTGGTGAAAAAACTACTCAAGTACTGAGTAACTTTTGAGTAACGTCTGATTTATTTTTTTAACACAACCATTCAAACAGTCAAAAGTACAAAATAATCATCTTCAGGCAAATTAAATCAATACAATTAATTAAAATTAAGAAAAAATAGCTTAAATTAAAATAATCTTAAAGTAAATTCAAGTACGTTAATAAATAATAAAATAATAACAGAATAAAAAAATTAATTAAGCACAAGTAGCACAAAATTTCAAGCCTTTGTACTTTTCTTTTTGAACAAGCCCATGAACTCATAAAAACTCTGTGTGTGTGTTTGAGTCTGTGTATGTGACAAAACATGCAAAAACAAACATTTTTCCCAAAGAATCACCCAGTGATGTTATGAGATTGACGCGTACGCGGATAAAAGGGATAAAAGAAAAGTAACAGCTCAACGTAGCCTAATGTAGCGGAGTAAGAGCAACAGTTTCTTCTTCACAAATCTACTCAAGTAAAAGTAAAAAGTATAGTGATTCAAAACTACTCCTAAAAGTAAAAAAATTCCCAAAACTTACTCAAGTAGAAGTAGAAGATCCACCAGAACAGCAAACTAAGAACTGCGGATCAACGAGACGCTGAACTCAGAGACGACTGGGAAAGGAAAGGAAAGATTTCTGTCATCATAACAACGTGACGACACACGGCAATGTAAAAATACAATCCACTTTAAGGTGTATAACAGGGGTATTCAACTAGATTCTGCAAAAGGACTGTATGGAGAGGGCCGCACAATTTGAAAATGTGGGGGTTTTCAAAATGTATTTTGCACTCAAAGACGAAGACTTATGTAAATATAATACATTTGTATTATACATTTGAATATATCTAGTTTACATATGAATTATGTATTAATTGTCTCCAGATTTAGTAATTGTGAATGTTAAATATAATATTCAGATAAAGAAATTTTATTGAATGCAAGTTCATTTTGAAACCATGCATTGTGCAAACTTAATGAAATTGATATTGACCTACTTTTAATAAAACACGCCATAATGACAAAGCACCACTTTCCACCAAGACTTCCGTATTTGAATATTATATTAAGGATTGAGCACAAGCATTTTAGTCCATAGTAGCCAGTTATAAAAATATTATATAAAAAAAGAAAAAAAAAAAATTTCAACAAACACCCCCTTTTTTGAAATATGCCCAGGGGCCACATAAAAGCTGCTGGCGGGCCGCATGTGGCCCGCGGGCCGCCAATTGAATATCCCTGGTGTATAAGGTCAAACACAAGGTTGGACAGATAAGGGGAACCTCCTTCTGTCACTCAGAACAGTTTGTAGGTCTGACAAACTTCAGGGTGTTAAACACCTCGCCAGACATCCCTGCAATAGCTCAGCTCCACAGATAACTTCAACATCCCACGATTTCTGTATATTTATGTCCATCTTTCAACTTGGCAGCCCCACATAGTGGCTGTGAAGGCTCCATGCATTTGCACAGAGCCAGAAACAGGTGTGGTACGTTCATTGACCCGGTAACAAGGACCACATCAGAATTCACGAAAGCTTTATTCAACTGGACTCAGTGTCAGTGAATGTCTTCCTGGAGCACAGGCGGGAGGTGGCTTTGTTGGAGTAAAAGGCATCAGGCATGTCTGCTGGATTTAAAAAATAATCAAGTAAAATTGTAAAAGGTTTAGTTTGTAGAATTATCAGAGGAACGTTGTGCGTGAGAGTTGAATGTGTCATTGTGTTGTTGACAGAGGTGGTAGTAACGAGTTACATTCACTCCGTTACATTTACTTGAGTACGTTTTGGGAAATGTTGTACTTTTAGGAGTAGTTTTGAATCACTATACTTTTTACTTTTACTTGAGTAGATTTGTGAAGAAGAAACTGTTCCTCTTACTCCGCTACATTAGGCTACGTTGAGCTGTTACTTTTCTTTTAATCCTCCACGTACGGGTCAATCTCATGACATCACTGAGTGATTCTTTAGGAAAAATGTTTGTTTTTTGCATGTTTTGTCACATTTACAAAGACTCAAAAACACACAGTTTCTATGAGTTCATGGGCTTGTTCTAGTTCTGCCTGGTTAAAAAAGAAAAGTACAAAGGCTTCAAATTTTGTGCTACTTGTGCTTAATTTATTTTTTTATTCTGTTATTATTTTATTATTTATTAAAGTACTTGAATTTACTTTAAGATTATTTTAATTTAAGCTATTTTTTTATTTTATTGATTTAATTGGCCTGAAGATGATTATTTTTTACTTTTGTCTGTTTGAATGGTTGTGTTAAAAAAATAAATCAGACGTTACCCAACAGTTACTCAGTAGTTGAGTAGTTTTTTCACCAAGTACTTTTTTACTTTTACTCAAGTAATTATTTGGATGAATACTTTTTACTTCTACTTGAGTCATATTATTCTGAAGTAACAGTACTTTTACTTGAGTACAATTTTTGGCTACTCTACTCACCTCTGGTTGTTGATGATAATAA
Source organism: Cololabis saira (assembly GCF_033807715.1). Classification (NCBI taxonomy): domain Eukaryota; kingdom Metazoa; phylum Chordata; class Actinopteri; order Beloniformes; family Belonidae; genus Cololabis; species Cololabis saira. The sequence continues at coordinate 42,479,311 of NC_084590.1, forward strand.
TCTAGGGGCAGTGGTGGACAGTAACGGAGTAAATTTACTTGAGTACTGTACTTAAGTACATATCCAGAGGATTTGTACTTTACTTGAGTATTAGATTTCTTTGGTACTCATTACTCTTACTTGAATACATTTCCAAGACAAATATTTTTACTTGTACTCGAGTAAATTTCTAGGAAGGCTGAAAAGTACTCGTTACTTTCAGGTCTGCTCTTTTTTCTTCTTCCCTAAAATCCTATTGGACACAAGCTGTTTTTGTCAAAGGAGGAGACTTATCACAGTGCACGCTCTCCACTGGGATGTACGTAAAACGGAAATACGTCAAGCCTCCTCAAAACGATACCGCCAAAGTAGCCTGCGTTTGTCAAGACAGAGCCGCAACAAGTCAAGACATAGCTGCAACAACGGCTACGCCTGCTTTTTTTGTAAAGCAGTGGTCTTTGAGGGGGATCCAGACTTAGTTGGATGGTGCAGGTTCATTTGGTTTCAGTTCATGATTGTTAATAAACTCTGCATCATCTGCTGTCCTCTTATGATCCCATTCATTTGATTTGTTTTTGGTGTTTCTGCAGGTTTTATATAACATTATGGTTCTAAAAGCAGCACATCAGTGCAGCTGGTTTCAAACAGTTAATTCTCAGAAACAAGAGTTAAAAGATCCTTAAATTAATTTAGAAAAATATAGTAATTTACTGATGTGGAAAATAAGAAATTTACTCTTACTTTTACTTAAAATAAATTTAAAAGCATTTACTTTTGGATACTTAAGTACCTTTAAAAGCAAGTACTTTTCTACTCTTACTCGAGTAATATTTTGACTGAGCTACTTTTACTTGTAACGGAGTAAATTTTGACCAGTAGTATTTGTACTCTTACTCAAGAACTGGGGTCGAGTACTCTGTCCACCTCTGTCTAGGGGCGCTTATTTGTTGGAGTTAAAGTGCCTTTAAGGGCAGGTTTAAGGCTACGGATGCGTGTGTTTTTGTTTCCCTAGCAGGAAAGGTGTTGTGTGGTGTGCCTCCATTAGAGGGCGCTGGAGGAGATGTGTTGTGCGCATGCATCGAGGAGACATCGGTTTCCTCCAAAAGTGCGCATATAATACAACGTAAAGATAAAAAAAACGTATGTATATAATCCTGACATTACATCCTGACGTGCAAATAAGGCTGGTGTCCACAGAAAAGTGATATATAAACATAAACGTGTAGACGTGTTGGTTTTCTGCGTCTCCGCATCCTATTGGCCCAAACGTTTCACGTGACCGGGAAAATTTGCATTCAGCTTATTTCTCGTTTCGTTAAAGTAATTATACCGTATTAGGAAACACAGGGGAAACATAATTGTATGATGTTGATGATTGTACATCGGTAATAATTGTTTTACGAACTTTTTACGAAAAAAAAAATGCTTTATTATTATACGAACCGTGAGTTTAAAGAAGGGTACCGGGAATGGGGAGGTTTCCTCCAATCCATTGTGGGTATCGCTTCTCGGCCTTTTGGCTAAGATCAAGTGTAGTATCTGTTCTTATCAGTTTAATATCTGATACGTCCCCTACCCGGGGACCATATATTAAATTGATTTTTGGAACAGGGAGATGGAATAGGGGCTTGCTCCGTCCACTCCACGCATCGACCTGGTATTGCAGGAACGGTGCACTTCCCTATACGTGTTGAATATAAATATATACGAAAAGCCAAACTATTATTAACTTGATCTGGTTTTATTCCGGGTAGTAGCTGAAGTAGAAATTGTGACACTGGTTTAGAAAATGAGTGGATGGATGTTTATTCAATATTGTTTGTGTTCTGCAGTTCACTCTTTTCTCCACTAGAGGGCGACAGAGCACTAAGTGGTTTTAAAGCCTGGTGAACAGCAGAACGGGGTTTTCTTTACGTGTAAGAACATACTCAGTAACCAGATTAATAGGAACATCTACTTGTAGTTTTGAACTGTATTAAAACATCTTAAAATCCCATTATTAATCAGCCAGAGTTGTCCACTCTCCAGATCAATAGGTGGCAAAAGCAGGACATGCAGCTTCTTACCACTGGTGAACAAAGAAACAGGAAGTAGCTGCACTGTGAGCAGAAACAGACCTCGGATTTGTATGTTTTATACACCTCTTTTAAAATCACACATGAATCACAGAATGTATATCTTCAGTTTTGTGTCACTTGAACCTCTTGTTGGGTTGTGGGTCATATGTGGTCCGGGGACACATCTGAAACATGCAGGACACCGGCCCTCAAGGACCGACTTTGGACACCCCTGAATTAGTCGCACCAAAAGTCACAAAGTATGTTGAGCTGAACAATTAAAGGGAATTGATGAAAAGTACAGCAAAGAAAAGTAAAAAAAAACGACGTGTAGTTGCAATATCATATTTACAGTGCAATGCAATTGGAATCACAGCAGGGGGCGCCAGATCCTAATCGTGAATTGTTGGATAATAAAGTAGGCTCATTTGCATATGCACATTGAACGTGTTTAGTTTTGTGTAGTTTTGTGTAAAACATGTGGAAGTTTATGTTGGATCATTTCAATTTTGTGACATTTGTAATCAATTACAATGTTACATGTTCAGTTTTACATCCACAGAGTAACAATAAATTACGCTGCTCTACACTGGTGTCTTTGATGATACTAATATGTGTAAAAACTGCTGTTTTGAACCATATAAATGTGTTACTTTTTATGCCTGCAGGTATAGATTCTAGTTGCAACTATATATTTTTAAGGATGCATTAATTTGCTCACTGGAATAATCTTAGATAGATCACGTACTCTGCATGTTTGCGTGTCACATTGAAACCGTAACAAAAAGTTCCACGTCCGTGAATGACCCAGCAGTCTCTGCAGGAAGTCGTCAGCTTTGCGCAGTGGCAATATCGTAACCAATGAGGTTTATCCGAGGTGTGATTATTGCTGGTTGAAAACTTTACCCAATACCCCGCCTAGACGACTTGAAATATAGTCGGCGACGGCAATTTTTGACGGTCTCTAAGGAGACTTAATCACTTGTACAATGATAATTACATTAGTTTTTAGTAGTAAGATACAATTTGTGCCGTTATTTCAATAAACGTGGTTAATGCTAATTAAGTGTTGTGATAAACACAAACCAAAATGTACTTAAAGATTTGCTTACTTTGCAATATAAAGTTCATAAAATAACTTTAAATGTCATAAAATAAGGTGAATTATTTTTTATTTATTTATTTTTTAGATTTTTCAGATCGTATAAATCTTTCGCCTTTTACTAAAGATTTCAAGAGTTTTAACACATTTTTTTGATGCCCTGTCTCTGACCGGGCCTTCTGTACATGTCAAATGGAAAACTCAATTATGTACACGTCTCGTGTGTTCATTAAATAAATATACCAGTTTTTGTCTTTCATAGGTAATTGAAATACTATATATTCCAAGATGCACTTTAGAGCGTAGTCTAAAATAAAAATAAGGTAAACTAGTGTAAATCATTGGTGATTACTTTACTTGTCTGTCATCCAGTCCTCAAGGCGGCGCCAGTGAACTCAGTCATTTTATAAATTTAAAACACATAAGCATAATTCAGAAATTATATTGAAATCCCCTTTCAGTTGCATGTTAAAGACAGATTGGCTTTCCTTTCTGTACATTCGTGGGCTGCTTTTGTGTGTCTGTGTCGTGATTGAAATGGTACAGTATATCAATGGATGACTGGATGGTTTTACGTCATCATATTCCCACAATGCATCACGCGTGGAGCGGTATAATTCTTCATATAAATTGGTTATCCTCAATTAATCGGATCTTATTTTACTAGTGTCACGATATTTAATCAGCTTTTGTGTAAAATTGTGTAAAATTGCTAAATAATAAATAAAATAAATACGGTAGTTACATACTGCTAGAACCGTAAGTAAGTTTACTATGGCGGAGAATGGGGTCGGACACTTCGAGCCAATCATTCATACACTCTTGTTTCTTTTCAGATCGTATAAATCTTTCGCCTTTTACTAAAGATTTCCGTGGAGAGGAACAATAAGAGTTTTAACCAATTTTTTGATGCCCTGTCTCTGACGGGGCTTTCTATACATGTATAAAAAAAAACTTAAAATTCAAGGTTCTGCTCACCTGTATGGAAATTAAACCTTTATTTGAGCAATTAACTCCGTCTTGTTTTAAACGTGAAACATTTCTATTTTAGAGATTACATTGAGAACATTTTCAGTGGCGTTGTACTGTAGATAAGGCAAGGTTATATAATACATATACAATATACCTTATTATAACCTAAATAAGGAAAAAAAAAACAAAAAACCCTGAGACCTCCTCAGATTTCCTAGATACAAATATATTCTTATAAAAATAATACATCAGGTATTGGTACATAAAAAATTTAATAAGAGACATAATTTAATAACAATTTTTGTTTTAGTCTGTTTTTAAAAATTGAGAGATCCAGACTGTTTTATAGCACTACCAAGCTCATTCCAAATTTTTGGACCTTTTTGGACCAGTTTTACATCCACAGAGTAACATTAAATTACGCTGCTCTACAGCGGTGTCTTTGATGATACTAATATGTGTAAAAACTGCTGTTTTGAACCATATAAATGTGTTACTTTTTATGCCTGCAGGTATACATTCTAGCTGCAAGTATATATTTTTAAGGATGTAATAATTTGCTCACTGGAATAATCTTAGATAGATCACGTACTCTGCATGTTTGCGTGTCACATTGAAACCGTAACAAAAAGGTCCACGTCCCTGAATGACCCAGCAGTCTTTGCAGGAAGTCGTCAGCTTTGCGCAGTGGCAATATCGTAACCAATGAGGTTTATCCGAGGTGTGATTATTGCTGGTTGAAAACTTTACCCAATACCCCGCCTAGACGACTTGAAATATAGTCGGCGACGGCAATTTTTGACGGTCTCTAAGGAGACTTAATCACTTGTACAATGATAATTACATTAGTTTTTAGTAGTAAGATACAATTTGTGCCGTTATTTCAATAAACGTGGTTAATGCTAATTAAGTGTTGTGATAAACACAAACCAAAATGTACTTAAAGATTTGCTTACTTTGCAATATAAAGTTCATAAAATAACTTTAAATGTCATAAAATAAGGTGAATTATTTTTTATTTATTTATTTTTTAGATTTTTCAGATCGTATAAATCTTTCGCCTTTTACTAAAGATTTCAAGAGTTTTAACACATTTTTTTGATGCCCTGTCTCTGACCGGGCCTTCTGTACATGTCAAATGGAAAACTCAATTATGTACACGTCTCGTGTGTTCATTAAATAAATATACCAGTTTTTGTCTTTCATAGGTAATTGAAATACTATATATTCCAAGATGCACTTTAGAGCGTAGTCTAAAATAAAAATAAGGTAAACTAGTGTAAATCATTGGTGATTACTTTACTTGTCTGTCATCCAGTCCTCAAGGCGGCGCCAGTGAACTCAGTCATTTTATAAATTTAAAACACATAAGCATAATTCAGAAATTATATTGAAATCCCCTTTCAGTTGCATGTTAAAGACAGATTGGCTTTCCTTTCTGTACATTCGTGGGCTGCTTTTGTGTGTCTGTGTCGTGATTGAAATGGTACAGTATATCAATGGATGACTGGATGGTTTTACGTCATCATATTCCCACAATGCATCACGCGTGGAGCGGTATAATTCTTCATATAAATTGGTTATCCTCAATTAATCGGATCTTATTTTACTAGTGTCACGATATTTAATCAGCTTTTGTGTAAAATTGTGTAAAATTGCTAAATAATAAATAAAATAAATACGGTAGTTACATACTGCTAGAACCGTAAGTAAGTTTACTATGGCGGAGAATGGGGTCGGACACTTCGAGCCAATCATTCATACACTCTTGTTTCTTTTCAGATCGTATAAATCTTTCGCCTTTTACTAAAGATTTCCGTGGAGAGGAACAATAAGAGTTTTAACCAATTTTTTGATGCCCTGTCTCTGACGGGGCTTTCTATACATGTATAAAAAAAAACTTAAAATTCAAGGTTCTGCTCACCTGTATGGAAATTAAACCTTTATTTGAGCAATTAACTCCGTCTTGTTTTAAACGTGAAACATTTCTATTTTAGAGATTACATTGAGAACATTTTCAGTGGCGTTGTACTGTAGATAAGGCAAGGTTATATAATACATATACAATATACCTTATTATAACCTAAATAAGGAAAAAAAAAACAAAAAACCCTGAGACCTCCTCAGATTTCCTAGATACAAATATATTCTTATAAAAATAATACATCAGGTATTGGTACATAAAAAATTTAATAAGAGACATAATTTAATAACAATTTTTGTTTTAGTCTGTTTTTAAAAATTGAGAGATCCAGACTGTTTTATAGCACTACCAAGCTCATTCCAAATTTTTGGACCTTTTTGGACCAGTTTTACATCCACAGAGTAACATTAAATTACGCTGCTCTACAGCGGTGTCTTTGATGATACTAATATGTGTAAAAACTGCTGTTTTGAACCATATAAATGTGTTACTTTTTATGCCTGCAGGTATACATTCTAGCTGCAAGTATATATTTTTAAGGATGTAATAATTTGCTCACTGGAATAATCTTAGATAGATCACGTACTCTGCATGTTTGCGTGTCACATTGAAACCGTAACAAAAAGGTCCACGTCCCTGAATGACCCAGCAGTCTTTGCAGGAAGTCGTCAGCTTTGCGCAGTGGCAATATCGTAACCAATGAGGTTTATCCGAGGTGTGATTATTGCTGGTTGAAAACTTTACCCAATACCCCGCCTAGACGACTTGAAATATAGTCGGCGACGGCAATTTTTGACGGTCTCTAAGGAGACTTATTCACTTGTATAATAATAATCAAATTAGTTTTAGTAGTTGGATACAATTTGTGCTATTTTCTCAATAAACGTGGTTAATGCTAATTAAGTGTTGTAACACAAACCAAAATGTAGTTATAGATTTGCTTACTTTGCAATATAAAGTTCATAAAATAACTTTAAATGTCATAAAATAGGGTGAATTATTTTTTATTTATTTATTTTTTAGATTTTTCAGATCGTATAAATCTTTCGCCTTTTACTAAAGATTTCCGTGGAGATAAGAGTTTTAACTAATTTTTTTGATGCTCTGTTTCTGACCGGGCCTTCTGTACATGTCAAATGGAAAACTCAATTATGTACACGTCTCCTGTGTTCATTAAATAAATATACCAGTCTTTCATAGGTAATTTAAATACTATATATTCCAAGATGCACTTTAGAGCGTAGTCTAAAATAAAAATAAGGTAAACTAGTGTAAATCATTGGTGATTACTTTACTTGTCTGTCATCCAGTCCTCAAGGCGGCGCCAGTGAACTCAGTCATTTTATACATTTAAAACACATAAGTATAATTCAGAAATTGTATTGAAATCCCCTTTCAGTTGCATGTTAAAGACAGATTGGCTTTCCTTTCTGTACATTCGTGGGCTGCTTTTGTGTGTCTGTGTCGTGATTGAAATGGGTACAGTATATCAATGGATGACTGGATGACTGGATGGTTTTACGTCATCATATTCCCATAATGCATCACGCGTGGAGCGGTATAATTCTTCATATAAATGTGTTATCCTCAATTAATCGGATCTTATTTTACTAGTGTCACGATATTTAATCAGCTTTCGTGTCAAATTGTGTAAAATTGCTAAATAATAAATAAAATAAATACGGTAGTTACATACTGCTAGAACCGTGAGTAAGTTTAGTATGGCGGAGAATGGGGTCGGACACTTTGAGCTAATAACTTCATACACTCTTGTTTCTTTTCAGATCGTATAAATCTTTCGCCTTTTACTAAAGATTTCCGTGGAGAGGAACAATAAGAGTTTTAACCAATTTTTTGATGCCCTGTCTCTGACGGGGCTTTCTATACATGTATAAAAAAAAAGCTTAAAGTTCAAGATTTTGCTCACCTGTATCGGAATTGAACCTTTATTTGAGCAATTAAACGTGAAACATATGTCTATTTTAGAGATTACATTGAAAACATTTTCAGTGGCGTTGTACTGTAGATAAGGCAAGGTTACATAATACATATACATACAATATATAACCTTATTATAACCTAAATAAGGAAAAAAAAAACAAACCCTGAGACCTCCTCAGATTTCCTAGATACAAATATATTCTTATAAAAATAATACATCAGGTATTGGTACATAAAAAAATTAATAAGAGACATAATTTAATAACAATTTTTGTTTTAATCTTTTTTTTAAAAATTGAGAGAGATCCAGACTCTTTTATAGCACTACCAAGCTCATTCCAAATTTTTGGACCTTTGCAGGTTACACTGAAACTTGTACATTTCAGTTTCCTTTTCTTTCCCTTTAAAAGTTGTTTTCCCCTTGTGGTGTGTTCATGAGTGGGAGCATAAATGGGGATGAGATGACAGAGTCTATCATTGAGTCTAAAAACTACATTATACATTACACAGGCATTGTGGAAAATGTTACACTCATTAAGTTTCAGAAGCTTATATCCATAAAAAAGAGGATCAGAGGGAGCATTAAATTTGCTCCATGATATAACGCAAATCACTTTCTTTTGTAAAATCTGTAGTTTCTCAACATAACTTGGATATGTATTACAGCATAAAACATAACAATAATTTAAATGAGGCTCAAATAGAGACCGGTACAGAGTTAGGAAAGCTTCAAGAGGAAGAAAATGTCTCAGTCTATAAAATAAGCCGACATATTTCGATAATTTCTTTGATAATTCATCAATATGTTTCCTAAAGTTTAAAAATTCATCCACATATATTCCTAAAAATTTAATAAATTCTACCCTCTCGATAGCTCTACCATTTATCACTATTTGTATATGTTCAATATTACTTCGGTTTCTATTTGAGCGAAACAAAACATAGTTAGTTTTATTAATATTTAAAGATAATCTATTGCATTTAAACCAGGAGTCGACCTTGGTCAATTCTTCATTCATAATGTTTTGGAGATATTCCAGCTTCTTATGTGAAAGAAATACATTTGTGTCATCCGCAAAAAATAACTTTATGCAGGATGTTAGAGGAGTTCTCAAAATCATTTACATATAAGATGAAAAGAAGCGGTCCTAGTATCGAACCTTGTGTGACTCCATGTTTAATGGTTTTACATTGTGATTTACTATTATTAACATTTACTTATTGCTCCCTTTCATATAAATAGCTTCTGAACCAACTGAGTGCAGTTCCCCTGACACCATAATGCTGCAATTTGCCTAAAAGGATTTCAAAATTGATGGTATCAAACGCCTTTGATAAATCAATAAAAACTCCAATCCCACACTCACCTTTATCTATAGAGTCATTTATTTTTTCAGCGAGATCTAAAATTGCCATACTGGTTGTGTTCTTCTTTCTAAATCCATATTGTGATGGGATGAGTATATTCATATTATTCTAGATAATCACTGAGTCTACAATAAACTATTTTCTCTAGTACTTTAGAAAGAGTGGGTAGAATAGATATAGGTCTGTAGTTATTCATATTATTTTTGTCTCCAGATTTAAATATAGGGATAATTTTTGCTATCTTTCCCCCGTTTCCCCCGTTTCCCCATGTTGAAGACGGGGAAACATCTACATAGGTTCAATATCCAGATTGATAGGAATGCATGTAATGGTATGTGTGTTGTAAATATTGGAAGCTTATGTTGTGTGTACAATGATCCAGTGTCAATAAATCTTTTCGAAAGAAAAAATCTGTTCTTATCAGTTTAATATCTGATACGTCCCCTACCCGGGGACCATATATTAAATTGATTTTTGGAACAGGGAGATGGAATAGGGGCTTGCTCCGTCTACTCCACGCATCGACCTGGTATTGCAGTATCTCCAGGAACGGTGCACTCCTCCTAAATATGTTTAAAGAAAATACCCCCCACATCAAATATAACAAAAATTCTGGTAGTATTAAATCCACTAATTCTTATGATCGATTTCTACGCATTAATTTTGGTACATAATCATTTTCACAACAAATATAGGACAGAAACAAATAGGTAAACAGAGCATTTGAGTCTGCATAATAAGGTAATGACAAATAAACTGCACATAAATAGAACAATAAAACCAGCATTAATGACATAAAGGCAGTAATCAAAACTGAGTATGTGCACAGAAGTGGATTTGGTCCGAACATGGTTCCGTAAATATTGTACATGTAGGTAGTGTAGTTGTTTCACATAAATGATCCAGTATTATCCAGTTCACTGGTCGGTGTCTGAGTGAGTGTCTGTTGAGAGGCATCTTTATGTCTTCACACTTATGGGAGATGTGTGCTGTATAAGGAGAGGCGATTTATGCTCAATGTTGTTAAAATTAAAGATGATCCTCAGTGAGTTTTTTGAAACCTTGTTCTGCGCAGATGTCCAGTACCTGAGTACCTGAGTACCTGGGTACCTGAGTACCTGGGTACCTGAGTACCTGGGTACTTGACCTCAGCATTTTTAAAAACCCACCTATTTAACACCAGTAGTGTGGTGACACTTTTATCTTATTAGATTTTGTTATATTTTACTGTTTTATTGTTTTTGATTGTTGTTATTTATCCTCCTTTTTATCTATTACTTGTTGTAAATCACTTTGGGACCAGGGGCGCCTCCAAAAATGTTTCATAGGGGGAGCCAGATGGGGCAACTTAAATTCTTGGGATGGACACCAAAACTAAAAGCCATCATTACAGGATTTTATTATACTGTTGTAGTATACAGGCTCAGAAATACTCTCTAACTTGTCTGCATATATATTAATGATTATGTAAACAAATAAACATTTCACAAACCTAGTAGAGTATTTCATTTCAAAGGTAAAACTTGTCTAATATTTAATAGTATTTTCACGAGGACGTCTTCCAGTTTATTGGTAATTATATTATTATATATAATATTAAACATAATAAAATTATATTATTGAAACATCGCAAGTTACTGTCAGCCGGCCCCAAAAACAAACAAAAAAATAAATAAATACAAATAATACCAGAGTATCTTTGATAAAACTGCCCTGCCACCCGGGCCGGAACCTTCGTTCGTCGCTTCCGGTCCGACCTTTTTCTCCCTCCGCCCGGCACCGCTTCAAGTTTTTGTCCCACGTGTGGAATAAATCTTTACAATCACAAGTAGTAGCTCGGAGCTGTCCCGTTACAATCCTGGATCCAATGGCGACCACGATGGAGCAGATGAGGGCGAACGTAGGGAAACTTTTGCGAGGAATCGATAGGTACGATTGATCCGCAGGAGCAGCCGCTCAGCAGGGGAGCTAACATGCTAACATTAGCCTTGAATATCTAGTTGTGTTTATTTATTTATTTTCCCCATGAATTCAGTTTACACGCCCTGCACGATCCACAAAAGCTTCTATTTCATCTGTACAGATCACGTTTGTCAGTTGTCTGTTATGAAAATTGTGTCCCTGTTAGTAAATAACGTTTTTGTGTTACAATTTCTGCTCATTTAGGTTTTATTTCTCATAATCTCATATGTGGAAGCTGCTTAATTAAATATCTTTGGTTATTTTAAGTATAATTGAAGTATAAACAACAGTTTGGTCAGGCAGCGAACTAAAAATGCCCAATCAGAGATTAAATGTCTTCAGTAATTCAGAAAAATACCCTGTTCTAGTTTTTATTTGAGTTCTTTCATTTTAATTAAAATTAGATGACTGTTTGTGGGATTTAGTAAGTAGATAATGGTGAAGCATCATTGTTGTTATTGTAGACTGAAGCCCCAGAGACAGAAGGTCAATACCCAACAACAACCACACACAGAAACACATTTATAATTCTTCGTACTCATGACGTTTACTGGAGTTCATGATAATGTGGGTATTTTTTGTTGTTTCTCTTTGGTCACATTTTTCTCCGCAAGTGTCCTTAATATGTCGGACCTGCAGTGACGGAAACATGAACACATAACAAACCAAGTATAAACCATCTCCTTGCAGGTACAACCCAGAGAACCTGGTGACGCTGGAGCGCTACGTGGACACGCAGGCGAGAGAAAACGCCTACGACCTGGAGGCCAACCTGGCTGTGCTGAAGCTGTAAGTTGGTCGGAATCTAAGACCAGAAACTTTTAAAGTTTAATTTTCTCGGGCAGGGAAAATATGTTTAATTAGCCCAAACCTTTATATCACAACTGCTCCGCTTAAGCAACACCATGACTAACTTCCATTGTTACTCTTTAAGCGTGTGAGTATTGTATCTGTGATTTCTTGGGTGTTTTAGTGATGATCAGTAAAACCGTCTCCCCTTGTTGGATCCTGCAGGTACCAGTTTAATCCAGCGTACTTCCAGACTAACGTGACCTCACAGATCCTGCTGAAGGCCCTGACCAACCTGCCGCACACCGACTTCACCCTCTGCAAGTGCATGATCGACCAGACACACGTATCCTTTTGGTGCACCTTTTGGTTCAGTCCCCACTTTCTTAATCATTTACAGTCATAATTAATTTTATTATAGTCACTAATCAGCTCTTGTAGTGTAGCAACAGTGAAGGAAGCAGAGATGGTGGGTCTGATTTTGGGCTATGGGGGGGTCGTTTCCTTGACTACTGTGACGCAGCAAGAGGAACGGCCCATAAGACAGATCCTGTACCTGGGGAACCTGCTGGAGACCTGCCACTTCCAGAGTTTCTGGGTACGACTTTCTCTCTCACACTTCAGCTGCATGTAAACACAAAAACAGTTGTTTCTGATTTCACCGTCAACGTATCAAACAGTTTATCCTGCTGTAAACGTCTGACAGGAGCCCGGCAGGTATTTTGTCAGGGTTCGCCTGAATGAGGTGGGAGCAGAGCTAACTTTGATTGACATGCGGTGGGCGTGTTTCCGCTGACTTCCGAAGCAACACGGCTGCGGCCAAATATATCAATATATCATCAAACACATATTTACAGTCTCTGGTTGCACATTTGCAACGTTCACTTCTCACAAACGTAGAAAACCAGAGGTTTCCAATGGTGTTTTTAAGATATTTATGTCTTAGTCTCTTAAGAAAACACAGGAAGCATGATTTTGGTTTACAGTTTTCCCTGCTCTCCATCGCTCACTCTGCTGGCAGGTGAGACTGACCACCAGCAGACCGACCTGGCTGCAGACTGTGTGTGTGGAGTGGAACTCACTGATCTCCACTGGACCAGAAACCCGTGGGGTTGGGGTTCCCACAAATGCAGCACCCTCCCCAGACCACTCAGACTCTAGCTCTGATCCCTTGTGAGGTCACATGGTTCCGGTCCAGAGTGGAGGTCAGACAAGCTCAATGCTCTTCAGCTGCATGCTCTTGGACACAGAGTGCATTGGAAAATATGTGTCATCAACCACCTGAAGCGGAGACAAAAATATCGATTTTAAAGCTGTTATATAGACCGATGTAATTTTTAAAAAACATGAACACCAGTATTCCTTCAACAGTGTCTTACGTTTCATCCACACCGTGAAACAGATGTGAAACAGATGTGTGACGACGTCACCAACTTGTAATCCATCGTTTAACTCATTGGGACCGAATTTTGTGTTGAGTTTTTGTCGACTACATTGATCATTTATTCATCGCAACCTTGAAAAGTGAAAACAACAAAGTGTTTTATATCTGCTTTTCTAAGCAGTCGAGTGAATCCCACGAGAACTTGCAAGCTCTGTTTACGATGTGTTCGGGTGAAACGATTTACCACCTCTTCGTTGTTTCTGTTCCTGCAGTTGGTGACGTGCTGTTGTTTTATGTTTAAAGTTTATGAGAAAAAATCTTCCTGCAAATGTTCATCCGCAGGTGGAACGGTGCATTAACTACTTTATTTATGTACTTAGTTATGTATTACTTATAATAAATTACTTACTTACTTATTTATGTACGGAGAGGCTCAAACTCCGTCAGCTGGGAAGCTCTTTGTGTGAAGGAGCAGCGGCGCAGAAATACAACCAACCCGTGTTGTTTCCTCACCTCTCGCCTTCTGTGTCGTCCTGACAGACGAGTCTCGAGGAGAACAGGGAGCTCATCGACGGCATCACCGGTTTCGAGGACTCTGTTCGCAAGTGTGAGTATCACTTTTCTGTCGTTACGGCGAGCACAAGCACGTGGACTCGTTTGACCGCCTGCAGGAAATAGCCACATCCAAACTGAGCCGGGTCTTTGTTGGAACATGTCCTCTTCCTCCTCAGTCATCTGCCACGTGGTGGGCATCACCTACCAGACCATCGAGCACCGGCTGCTGGGCGAGATGCTGGGAGACCCGCTGGGTAAGAACTTCAGGGGAGCTCAGTTTAGATTAGATTAGTTGTTTTTTTTAGAGGTTTAATTAATGTCCAGAGAGAGTTTTAGATGTGACACGACTCGCTGACGATAACGAAGCACTTAAACCAGTTTCTGGGTTGTGCAGACACGCAGGTGAAGCTTTGGATGAACAAGTACGGCTGGACAGAGAACGAGGAGGGACAGATCTTCATCTACAACCAGGAGGAGAGCATCAAGCCCAAGAACATCGTGGAGAAGATTGACTTTGAGAGTGAGTGGGTGGGGGTGGATGTAGGATGCTGTTAAACCAAGACTTGTGATGGATGTTTTTACACCAAACTGATCAACTTTATTTTTTCATTTTTATTTTATTTTATTTGCGCATAAAGAAAATATACAACCGCCAAAAATTCAGACGAACAGTATGTAGAAAAAAAAGAAAATGAAAAAAAGAAATTCAATGTAACAGAAAAAATGTGCAGGAGGGAACCAAAAAACCCATAAGGGCTTGTCGAGTGGTCCTCCTATAATGAAACAAACAATATCTACAGAGATATGTAAAACATAGGACAACTAAGGAGAATAAGCTAAATCACTAGAAAAACGGGAATCTGATGAGGATGTGCAGAGAAGTTCTGGAAATGAGTTAAGCTTTGCTAAACTGGGTTAGCAAAAAAGTTGTGATTTGTTTTTTGAAATTATTTGTGCTCGAGCATTCTCTAATATTGAGTGGTAAGGTGTTCCAATAAAGAGGACCTCTGAACCTAACTGAAAATTGGGGAAAATTGGGAAAACTTTGAATGAACCATGGTGGAGATTCTTTTAATGTTTGTTTGAATTGAGACGTTAATGTTTCTACTGTTTTCTGTGTTTCCTCAGGTGTTTCCAGCATCATGGCCACTTCTCAGTGACGCCCACACACACAAAAAACACATTCAGCCACCTCTCCTGTTTCCACGTCACTCTTTTCTCAATAAAAATAAATTATCCTCCCTGCGTTCAGATGTTATTGTTTCTTCGCTGCTTACTCATCAAGTTAGGTGTGTCGTAATTGTTGTCATCGCTCTGCATCGGCACCGTCTGTCACATCTTCAAAAGACGGGGCATTTCCCGAGTTACGTTCTTGGAGGAAGTACAGTTAGAGTCGTTCCTGGTACCGATGCCAACAATAAGGTTCTATCGGAAGTATTTACGCTCATGCCCCGTCCCGTGCTGTATATTGCATAATTTTAGGCTGGAAAGTCCTACCAGGAAAACTGACCTGCTCCGTGTGCTTATTTCCAGAGGAAGTGGAAAACTGCAGAAATCCTTCTCCTGTATTTTGCAGTCTAAACTTCAGGGTTCTCGTGTTTTTATGATTTAGTTTTACGCCGTTTCTCCTGCAGACAAGAGCTGCAGCGTCTCTGACGGCTGGGACTACTTGCGTCATGGTGAGCAAATCGTGACCTGCAGATGCTGTGATGAAATTCTGGGATTCAGGTTTTCAGTGACTCCAACTGAAACACTCCACTGTTGCGGGGAATCCTGAACAAACAGGCGCGGCTGTCGAAATGTACCGTCCGCACTTCTGCTGGAGCCTTTCATGGGTCTCTCCGGGTGAACGGGCCGGGCCAGACAGACAACCACGTACGCACGGATAATTTAGACCCACCAACAAGCCCACGCTGTTAACCCTCAGGGCCCAAACGGTCCCGCTCATAAAAGTCCAATAAAAATCTTTCACTGATGGCATCAGATCTTTGCAACAACTTCAGACCCAACCGTAGATGTAAAGTTTATAAAAACAGTTTTTATGGCCTTTTGGTTTCAAAATGTCATGTTTTGTCACGTTTATGTTAACAAACAAACCACAGTCTACTATGAGCAGCAGTGAACAAGCACGTTCTCCACATCTGACCCACTGGTTCTGGACTGGACTCGAGACGCACTGCTTCAGGTTTCTGGAGGGTTTCTTTGATGAGTTGAATTACACTCACACTCTCTCTCACGTACACACACACAGACACACACACGTACACACACGCACGCAACCAAATGACTACGGGACCAACAGCATTTGAAGGATGGAGCTAGAAGATTTATTTCAAAGATATTATGCAATCTTAATATTGATTTATTATAAAATAATTAATGGAGTAACTGAACCATGATTTTAAATAGGCTGGCTTTGTGCTAAAGTGGTATGATTTACTATTTTAGTTTTTTTCAATATATATTTTATATACATTATATTTTTTTATATTTTATGTATATATATATATATATATATATATATATATATATATATATATATATATATATATATATACACACACACACACACACACACACACACACATACATTTGTTTGTTTTGTTGTTTGCACTCGTAAAAAGGAACATTAGACAGAGGAAAAAAAAAGTTAAAAGATGTGCAGGAGAGGTCATAAAAACCCGAAGGGCTTATAATCGATTCACAAAACCATATAAGCACAATACATAGGCCCTATACAGTATAACTGATATGTGTACAGTATGTTCTCTTTCAATGTTTTTTATATATACCATCAACCTGCCAGGGACTGCAGATGTAAATGAGCCTGTATGGCTAAATCTGGCACATTTACATGATGGACTCAAGTGCTCATGTTAGTTAATGTGCGTTGTCCCTTTTAAATAAATAAATGAAATGAAATGTCTGTATATATATTTTATTTTATTTTATTTTTTTTTTAAATAAATGTATAATATGTATATAATGTGTATAGCCTACTGCTGCCAACATCTCAGGTAAACGGATAAAAAGGCTTTCAATATTTCAGTTGATTTGTAATGAATCCAGAATGTATGACATTTTTGTTTTTGTAATTGCCTTACAGAAAATCACAATATTCTTATTTTCGGAGACAGTCCTGTATCAACCTGCCAGGGACTGCAGATGTAAATGAGCCTAAATGGCTAAATCTGGCACATTTACATGATGGACTCAAGTGCTCATGTTAATTAATGTGCGTTGTCCCTTTTAAATAAATAAATGAAATGAAATGTCTGTATATATATTTTATTTTATTTTTATTTTTTTTTTAAATAAATGTATATGTATATAATGTGTATATAGCCTACTGCTGCCAACATCTCAGGTAAACGGAGGGAACCCCCGGCGGGTCTTCCACACCTTCCACCAGGTGAGTCGGTCCCGGGGGGCGGGGCCTCGGCTGCTGCAGGTGAAGCTCTGCCAGAATCAGAATCACGCTGTCATAATCACGCTGTCATCATGTCCCACAGCAGCAACCCGCCGCCGCGGCGTCTGTCCTCCGACAGCTGCCCGCCGCCCCTGGACGACGACGCGGACTCCGTGTGCTCCGACGAGCTGCTGGGCTCCGGGTCGCGCCGCTGGCTGGCGGAGCTGCTCAGCCGCGGCGGGGACGCGCCCGACGCGGGCTCGCTGGGCCGGGACGGCCGCTTCGTGGACTGGAACTTCCCCATGGGGGCGCTGGAGATGCAGGCGGGGGTCACCTGGAAGCGCCCGCAGGTGAACCGCAAAAACACACGATACAGAAGTCAACAAGTAAACGATTAATAGAAAAAGCTCCAGGAATAACCTAGAGGTTTAATGTTTTAACCTGCTGTTAGTACTTTTTACATCCTTTTAGATGGTAATGTTAAAGTTAAGTGTAACAGTAGAGACAGTAGAACTGTTAGTCATTCACCCAACAAGTGCTTTCACTTTTCAAACATGAAGCATGCTTTTTTTCTACTTTAATTACAGCGTGCATTATTTATTTATTGCATGCATGTAATTAAGGTATAAGTTCCTCTTTCACCATTGCTAGTTCAATAATATTGATCAGGATCCTCTTTGACACCACAACAGTTTTGATCAGTCAGAGTGGGAATAAATAAAACCTGGTACCAGAGTATGAAGGACGAAATATGACAAAACAACAAATAAATATAAAATAAGTAAATACACATATAAATGTGGAAAAAATAAATGTAGAAATGTAGAAATACACAAAAAAATTATAAAATACACACGTATAAATAAAAAGACAAATACAAGTAAAAAAACAGAATTAGCCTTTTTCATGAGCAAAACGTACTTATTTATTTATACATTTTATTTGTGTATTTATTTATTTTTACATTTATTTGTTGTTTTGTCACATTTCTTCCCATACCAGAGGTGTAATAATCCACTGATCCACATCGATCAGTTTTAACCAATAGGATCAATTCAACATGAAAATGTCGATCAGACATCAGCTCATCTTATCAAGTGGCCTTTTTATTTTTACTGATCAGTTTTCATTTAACTGTTTAGTTGAACCCTGAAATTAAAATCAAATTTAGCTACTTGCTATGATTTGATATGAATGACAGAAGTTGTGCTCAGTCAGCATTTTGCTCTTTAGCTCCTGTATTGAGTCGTGCGAGCATGGTAGACTTTGTTAATTAATGCAAAACATTAATAATGTTGATGCAGGGTGTGTTTATCTACAACGGGCAGCAGGATGTTTGCAGCAGATACAGAGGAGTCTCTGTGGGTGTGATCGTTATCTGGGGCATTTGATTGGTCGCCGGGCGGTTTAGAGGCCTGCTGAGCACCAGCATGAGATTCAAACTGTTGTAACACTGTTTCTGCAAAAGTTACTCATTAAACTTATCAGCCAGTGAGTATAAATGCATCCCATAATTTAGGTATCACTTTCAGCAGACAGACAGGTAAGTGATTGTAAAAACCTTCACGTCAGAAGTTCAGTTCAGGCTTTAGTTGTCACATGACTTTCTTTGATTCTGGGGCTGATGTGTAGCTGCAGCTTCCCTCCAGCTGAAAGATCACTTGATCGATCACAAGCACCGTCACGTGATGAAGAGTGTCTCTAGGTACTAACTGAACCATACATGGTTCCGGCCGTTGATTGGGCTGGTCCCAAGACAAGACCCGAGGGAGGGTTGTGTCAAGAAGACCGTCTGAAATTAAAACCAAAGCTGAATAAATGTTGCTCTGATGTGGAAACTTACACATGAATATATAACTTTAACTCCAAATCCCAACATGACTCCTCATCTTCAGGCGTGTAACAAGAATGCCTTGATTCTTGACACCCTCAGATTTTTTGATACGTAAGTGGTTTATTTTCAAAAGAATAATTAAGAACTGGTGTTTTTCAGAGACGTTACATGGAGGTATAATAAACACAAAGTCCTGCAGGGCAGCAGGGTGGAAATAAAGACGCTCTCATTGGCTGAAGTAGCTTTTAATACTACATCCATTATTGTAAATATCTCAGATTGCGGAAGTCCCTTCTTCTTTTAAATGCTGACATTGACAAAGGCCTCAACCTTCCAGAGTAACTGCATAAATTAAAGAACAGAATCGCTCTAATGTGGCACGTTATCTTGATATGCAAACCCGTATCAGAAGTGAAACCTCGCCAGCTCCGCTAAGTTTGCTGGATCTGTTACGTGCACTCAGTGAATACATAAAGTGCACACATGAAATTTCCTGCAGCTGTTTTACTTTATGTTTACGTTATGTTGTGTTAATGCCCTTCGAACCGTCCTCTCATGATCGGATCACCCGGGTCGGATGTTCCGGGTCTAAACAGACCCGTTTAGCTGATGGTCTTGAGGGCTGAACTCACAAAGGAAACACGAGTCAAACAAACTTCAGGTCTCTCTCTCACATTCATTGTAAAGGTCAACCAAAAAAACAAACGGTGAGCTCATCTTCCAGCCACGTGGGAGGGTCTGAGCGTGAAGCTACTGGATCCGCAAACAGGTTTGGCAGAAAAAACGAACAAAAAAAGAGTGAGAACTTCCTGGTCTGCATCAGTCAGCACGAGCGGAGCTCCCTTTTAATTAGTTAAAAACCGTCAAAGTTCATACCTGTACGGCTGGCAGGTTCAATTATCCTCACTTGTAATGCTCATGGCCTTGACAGATGGGCAGGAAATGATTTTTGTGTAAACTCGCAGAAACTCGTCTGAGGTGTTTGACTTTTCTCCTTTTTCTGTTTTTCATCCAGAGTCATAAACTGCAAACGTGTTGTTGCTCAGTGAAAGGTGACACTCGACTGGCGGTAATAATGCAGAACCTGCAGATGAGAGGATAAGGAAAAAAGGGGAAAAATGATCCCAGGGAAATAAAACGGTTTTAGCCCTTAGCTCTGGACTCCAGGCTCATTACAGATTTGACACAGATCAGCAAGAGTTTGGCAGCTGTGCTTCCTGTTTAGTAACAGCTGGTTAAATCCCGGACGCGTTGCTGTGCAGGAGCAGTTCTGCAGTCCAGATGGTCAACTTTTGGCTCCAGGTTTCCATCCATCAACGGACAGAGTTTACATGTCTGCATGCAATGTGATGATGTTTATCTCAACTTTATGTCATTTATTTTATTCGTTTTAATGCCAAATACTATATCTTCCTATTGAAACAATATAGTTTCCCTTTGCGGATTAATAAAGTATTATTCAGTCCAGCTCATTTTTATTCAGTTCAATTTAGCTCAGAAAGAAGGAGAAAAGCTCCAAAAGCTCCATCTCAGACTCCCCGGGCCTTGTTTAGCCTTGTTTAGCATCTCAAATGTGCATGACGGTGCAGTTAGAGGAGGTCTGAACAGGTTTGATTCGTTTGGAAGGAGGTTTATTCTCTCTTAAACACGGCAGTACAGCTAAGTTTTGAAAAGTTACACCTGAACACACAAAACTTCTGGAACAAACATCTTTAAACCAGTGAGACCAACGTGGAGATATTTGACCGTACTACTCTGCACCATAACTGGTGTAAAAACAACCCCAAAACAACAACTTTGGTTTGTTGGAACTTGGTTTAATCAACCAGAAACTTGTGTGTAAACTGTTGTGTTTTTCTCCACGTAATAACATTGTATAATATATTGTGTCGTTAGGTGTAATTATATCATTTTAAAACAAGGACCTGGTCTGATGATCTTCTTTATTTTGTTCTGATACGTAAAGTCTTTGAACTGAGTGCTTTATTTACACAACTGTTGATTCTTCATGTAAACTCTGTAATAGTAATGATGTCACATTCAAAATGAGGTCAGAAGTGAGAATATTGTGCTTTTGGAAGTTGTCAAATGATAGTGAACAAAATTAGTTCTTTTGATGACTGACGGCTTCTTTCTTCTTCTTTTCAACTCATCCTCAAACTGATCCTCTCCAGGAGCTCTGCGCCTCGCCTCAGTTTATTGTCGACGGAGCTTCGCGACTGGACATCCGCCAAGGAAAACTCAGTAAGTTTATGCAGTTCTGTACTCGTAAACACCTTTAAAACTAGAACTTGATGAGAAGCTGGAGTTTTGGTGGAATCAAACCTGCAGGCCACGAACCCCCCCCGTCCCTCTCTGCTGTGCTTCAGCTCTGCACCAAAGCCTCTCCTGACAGAAGAAGCTGTGATTTCGGTCCACCCTGGTAACCGTAAAAAGAGGCAGTAATTGCCTGCTGGTTCTCATTTGTTATTTTATTGATTCTTGGAAAAAAAAAAAGTTGCAACGAGAACATGAGAAGTAACCAGAGGAACCGGATCTGAACAGAATATCCGACACTTTAAGTAAATATGACAAGGGTGTTACTTTAATTGAAGACTTGCAGTTGTGCTTTAATATTTAGTCAAGTCAAGTTTATTTATAAAGCACTTTAAAAACAACAGCAGCTGACCAAAGTTCCAGACAAGCGAAAGGAAAAGAAAAACAGGACAATGTAAAACACATAAATAAAATAAAACAATCATGGTAAATTAAATTCCTTTGAATAAAAATGAGTTTTAAGATAAGATTTAATTTTTATAGCCATTAAATAATCAGTGAAAATTAATAAATGATAAAGAAATGGGAGATGGTACAGATGAGCGGTAAACTGTTTCTGTTCTAGCTCTGAGCTGTTAAAGCTTTATAATATTTCCTTATGTGCAATTTGTCTAAACAAAATAACAAGAATTCAAAGAGACAGAAGTAAATGTGACAAATCTCTTCAAATTAAAACTGCAGCTCATGAAGGATACAGATGCTGCTGGCTGGTTTTGGGGCTGATGAAAACAAACGAGGGTGGAGCAAGTGGAGGGGATGGAGTGGGTTGACACTGACTGTTTTTCTCTTTCATTAAAGCTCGACTTTAGTTTAGGAGGAATTACCTGTTAGAATATAAACTCGCTTTACTTGTACAGACTTTGTACTGATGAGCTGCCTCTCCTCTCCAGGTGACTGCTGGTTCGTCTCCGCTATCGCGTCTCTGGCGGTGCATCCGTCTCTGCTGAAGAAGGTGGTTCCTCTAGACCAGAGCTTCCAGGACGGTTACAACGGCTGCTTCACCTTCAGGGTACATACCCGCTTAAAAGTGTTAAAGCTGAACACGAAGGTGCAGTCTTCACATAAACGTGTCTGTGTGTAGTTCTGGCAGTACGGCCAGTGGGAGGAGGTGAAGATCGATGACCTGCTGCCGACGAAGGACGGGGAACTCATCTACCTCAGCTCCCCAGAAAGACACGAGTTCTGGAGTGCGCTGCTGGAGAAAGCTTACGCCAAGTGAGTCATCGTACCGGGCCTGTAATTAACACTTAATCAGGCTCTTCGTTGTCTTTATTGGGAGGAAAACACGTAGTGAGTGCAGCGGGATTCTGAAGCTGTCATCCTTCATCTGTTACTATGGTTACTGTGGCCTGTTACTATGGAGACGTACACCACAGCAGCATTTCAGATAAGACAAAAAACCAACAAACAAATCACAAAAAGATATCTCTGAAATGTGTTTGTTTGAGATACCGTAATGCTTTATGAAATCTATGATATCTTTTGTTTAGTTAAAAAACAAGCAAAGGCGTATCCCTAAATGTACTGTAGTCGTTTCTGAAAGTTTTTTTTTTTTTTTAAACATATATTTATTGAATTTTTGTAATATAGTAACATTCAACAACACTTATAACATCAAAACAGATGGCAGTATGTAAAATAAATAAATTCGTACACAATTGTACCAAATTTTAATAATTAATTAATTCAGAAGTGGGGGAAAAAAAAAAAAAAAAAAAAAAAAAAATATTAAACGGAGTACTGTCTGATGTGGTTGTACCCAGGAGATATTAAAGATACATTTATGTAGCCAGACAAAATATTCTACATTAATATTAATAAAGAAAGAAAATAAAAAAATAAAAACTATAAAAAATAAAAAAAATAATAATTAAACAGCAACACCAAAAATGTCAAATGTTTGTAACTTCACGCTTTCCTGAGAACCTATGAGGTGTAATTCCATTGTTCTATTTTTCCACTGTCCCCTCTATGTCACCAACCCTCAAAAGGTCCAAAAACATCCAAATTCCATAAAATTCAGAAGCTTTCTTTCTGATAATATAGGTCAATTTCTCCAGTGCAAGTGCTGAAGTTAAATTGTTTAGCCAGAGAGTAAAAGAGGGGCAACCAACATTCTTCCAGCATAATGCAATACAACGTTTTGCCTGTAATAAACATAGGTCAACAATTTTTCTTTAAGTTTGTTGTTTTTAAATCATATTTTCTGACATGTTATGTCGGGTTCTGGTCTGTTTCCGGCATTGTTGTGTTATTTTAAAAGTCATTGAGCCATTATAAAACACTGAAGTGCGGCTGAGAAAGATGGATGTTTGAAAAGCGACACAATGACTAAAACCATCCACATTATTCTTATGCAGCATTAAGCATCTGTCCGAGTTGGAAGTTACTACATCTTTGTGTCAATTTAACTTTGGTTTCTCCATCCGTCCATAGATGATGCATGTTTCATGCTTCCTCCAAGAAAAGGAGGCTCATAATTTCCTGATGAAATTAAACTCCTGCTGTGTTCGTGCTGCAGGCTGAAGGGAGGCTACAGAGCTCTGGACCTGGGCTTCCCTCACGAGGCCATGGTGGACATGACAGGGGGGGTGGCGGAGGTGTTTAAGATCGCCTCGCTGCCCAGAAACCTCCCGGACTTCCTCAGACACGTGCTGGGAAAAGGAGCGCTCATCAACTGTGCTAACAGCCAGGTACGGTGGAGGGAGGACGTTAATGTGGGACGCCACCGAAACTTTTAATCCGCAGGGAGACACCGAGGCGGCTTCTGCTCACACCGAACTTTAATTGTCGCTACACCAGTGAAAATATGTGATCCACTCTAAGAAAAGCAGAATATCTTAAAAAATAGAATGAGACTAAATGTAAAAGTTAAAATGAAATCACTACTATTTGTTCGGCAAACTTTTTTTGGAGAAGTTGGCAGTAAAATGTTGGCTGTTTGGATGCTGAACTTGTTGGAGACGGGCTCCGTGGCATTTCGTCCTGCTCTGATCGTGGGTGGACTTGTTCTCTTCACAGGGGCCGATGGAGAAGATGAACGAACTGGGGATCATGTTCAGACATGCCTACTCTCTGACTGCAGTAGAAAAGGTAATTCTACCTGAACAAAGTCAACAAAAAGATGGTGAATTTCCTAATCCTATAATGTCTAGGGAGAGATAGAAGAATGTGTGTTTCAGTCTAAGGTTTCGTGAAACAACCGACCGACCTGGCGTAGACTTGATGGGGCATGATCCTGCTCGTTCTGACCTGCTTCCTCCCCGTATATCTGCTCCTCT
Organism: Cololabis saira; assembly: GCF_033807715.1. Taxonomy (NCBI): domain Eukaryota; kingdom Metazoa; phylum Chordata; class Actinopteri; order Beloniformes; family Belonidae; genus Cololabis; species Cololabis saira. The sequence continues at coordinate 42,504,184 of NC_084590.1, forward strand.
CCTGTCAGGTGAAGACTGCATACGGCACTGAAGACTTGGTGCGAGTCCTCAATCCCTGGGGCAGGACGGAGTGGTTTGGGCCCTGGAGCGACTTGAGAGGGTTTGTAAATACCGAAAAATCATAAGTTAAAGGGATTTTCCCACAAGAAAATCTACAGCTCTACCAGTTTTCCCTCGGTACAAAAAACCTTTGCCATGAGAATAAAAAAAACAAACAAACTGTGAGACAAGATATTAATGAATATATTATGAGGACTAAAAATTCAAGTTATCATAAAAAAATATCTTGGAGCCAATCAATCCAATCGGCATATTTTAAAGAAGCGGAGATGTTCAGACATGAGGAGCAATCTGTCCCCATGTGGCCGAATCGTAAATATTTTACATTTAACTCTCTGTTGGTTATCCATGCTTTTATTTCTACAGATGCAAGGATCCAATAATAGGAGATGAATGTGGTTTCCCAGGATCAGTGTGTTGTGGTTGGGTGTTAAAACGCTGATTGTACTGTGTGAGTACTGTGTGAGTCGGAGGACGACCTGCTCCGCCAAGTCAACCACAGCTGCCTCCAGCTGGACATTTAAGCATGCAAATTCTTACCAAGTGCAGAATAAGTTATAAAAACTGTTCAGTAATTTTACAGCAAAGAAACGTAAATACAGGAGAGCTTGAGTGTAAACACAGTCCCTTATTTTACTTAAAAATGCTGCACAAGCACGTAATTCAAAAAATAAATACAAAGAGGCGTCCAACAGAAAACAGAGAAGATCCGAATAAAAACCAGGCATCCAGACTGAAAAACAGGCAGGGAGAAAGAGAAAGATCATACTTACAGGGGCTGAAGAGTATGGAGCTTAAGCAGTCTCAATATTCACAAATTCATGGAACGATTCCCAAATGCATTTAATGCACACAAATGTAACGGCTTGTGGACTTTGTGTCATTTGTGTGTGAATTTTTCAGACTCCCCTGACTTGCCTCAACCCACAAATGTCTTTTTTTCAAACAAAAAATGATCTGCAACCAATCAGCTATTTTGCTCGTTTCAGCCAATCACAAGAATGAACCCCATGTGGGGGACGATTCACTCATAAGCCAATCACATTTTCATCTAAAACACGCAGGACAGTGGGTCTCCAGGACCTGGAAGGAATAGACTGGTAAAAAACACCACCAAGGCCACAAGTGCAAACAATCAGGATCATGGAATCAAGGGAAGTCAAAGCAGAACTAAACACATAAGCATGTAGACTTTCAAAATAAAGCAGGAGACAATCATAAACCAATTAAAATACAGGAAAAGAAACCCCAAACCCTACAGAAACCCTGGACCGTGTCATCTCTAACTCCTTTAAATAGCCGAGAAGTTGGAGGCAGGATGCCAAGTCAAGGTTCAACATCCATGTCAGAGTAAAAAAGGCCATCACATGCAGAATAGGAAACATGCAGCTTTCTGAATCAATCAATCAATCGATCAAAGGCAGGATTACTGCCAGTAAAACTTTAAACGAATCAATATGTGAGGAGATAATTAGCTGCGAATATTTGGGCAGGTGACAGGTGCTTGATATGGTCAGCAGCCTGAGGGATTATGAAGAGAAATATAACGCTCAGGTTGCTTGATCATCGGGGCAACATGGTCCACAGCAGCAGTCATGACATCGGTGTCGTCAGGGGTTAATTGTTGCTGTTTTGATGGTTCCTCTCCAACCAGAAGGCCAACGCGTAGATCCACAGCCAAAGTGACCTCTGCAGGACACCGAACGCAGCCATGTTCAGTTATATTTACTGAATATAACTGAGTTTAAATTACTTTTTATTTCTCCCATTTTGAGAAGCATCCCAGAGAATATTTAATGTGACAAATGTGGAAGCACATTGAAATAAACAACCAAAAAAAAACAAATCATCCATCCTCATTGAACTCAGAGGTCCATTTTTCTTGATTTTCTTTCATATGTGTTCTGTAGAGGAAGTTATTAGATCAGGTGACGGTTATTTTACAGGTTAATGTGGTGTGTTTTTTGTGGGCTTCCAGTGAGGAGTGGAGGATGGTGAGCGAGGAGGAACAGCGGCGGCTGGGCAGAGTCAGCCTGGAGGACGGCGAGTTCTGGTGAGTTCATGGTTTTTCTCCTCCTCACAGCTCTGATATGTAAAGACTCCTTCACTAAAAACCAAAATACTTGTAGAGTCTGTAAATACCCTAAAAAGGTTCAGTCAGGTTGTTCAGTTCTCCCGTACCTGCGTCCGCCAGGATGTCGTTGTCGGACTTCCGCCAGAACTTTGAGGTGATGGAGGTGTGTCACCTGGCCGAGTCTCTGTGTGACCCGGGTCGCTGCGTGCTGCCGTGGAGCTGCATCATGCATCACGGGACCTGGGTCCCGTTCGTGACGGCAGGGGGATCTCCGTTCAACCGTAAGATGAAAGTGTGCATGCATGTGTGTTTATGTGTGTGCACGAGTCCTCTAGTGTGAAGGCTCACAACTTTTCTGAAGAAACATCAAGAGGACATTTGACTTTTCTTTCACTAACTTCAATTGTTAGTGCTTAGAAGCAGATGGGGCTTTTATTTTGAAAGGTATGCAGATATATCAACACCACACATGTCTGTCTGTCTGTGTACTTTTATTATTGCACATTTTTTAAATGGTTTTGGAGTCATTTTGCTTGACTAGAACAGAAAAGGCTGTCTGGGTTTGGATTAAACTGAAGATTTTCTCATGCAGCGCTTCTGTCAGAGTTGAAATGATTCTTAGGCCCTGTCCCAATACACCCACTACCCCTACTTTTCAGCCCTACCCCTAAATTTTGCGCGTTCCCATGAGGGAACGCTGTTCCTCTGATCTGACTCAGCTCTACGTTTCCTCTTGACTGCACGCTTGACCTCCTATTGAATGAAAACAAATTAAACTGTGGTTGTAAAAGTGTTTTTTTGGTGCTTTTAGCCCAGTTCTGGCAGAACCCCCAGTTCCACATCGTCCTGTCAGAGGTGGACAAAGTCTCTGCAAAGGAGCAGAAGACATGCTCCTTCGTGGCTGCTCTGATGCAGAAATACCAGAGACGCAGAGGCAGTCACCTCTCCATCGCCCTGCACATATACCAGGTACACACACACACATTCTCATGTCTGACGGGTTCAAACATGCGTGGCTCGTCCTTGTTTCAGTCTGTTTTAACGGTTTTATTGGAGGAGAGGGCGGGTGTGCGTTGGCGGAGCAGCGACGTGGTGCGTTTACACTTAAAGTGAAATACTGCTGCTCTGGAAAGGGCCGCCCATAAAAGGTGAAGCGGATGCTGTAAAGAGCGATCATTGGAGGTCTTTGACCAATAAATGTCGCTGACACTTTGCTTACAACACCGAGAAGGCTGCAGGAAAAAAGGCAGGATGACCCCCCCGTTTTTTTTCTGCATTTTTACTTTTACTTTGTCAAATAAATCTTCTTACTTGCTCAAAACTACCAAACATTCAATAATTTTCAAGGTTTTAACCCTTTAAGATGCTAGTTTCATCATTTGCATTATTTATTACAAATAAATTAATTATTTTCCACATACTAAATAGTAGGGAGCTCATTGTTTGGTGATTAGAGGTTTGGATTTATCAAGGATTAGCAAAAAAAAGTGATGTGATTGCTTTAGTATTCTGTATTTAGTACCAAATACTATTTTAATATATTGGTGGTATATGGTATTTTAATGGTGCATTTTATTAGTTGTCTTAAACAGTCATAAATAATAAAGCATTTAAATACCTAAAGGGCACAAGGGTCAAATGAAGGTTATGTTGCGTCCCCAGGCCCGTCCTCAGAGTAAGTACCTGTCCCCCGAGGACCTGCGTGTGCTGCGCCCCGTCCTCCACAGCCACAGCTACTCCTACCGGCGGGAGGTCGTCCTCCGCGGCGCTCTTCCTCCCGGCCACTACATCATCATCGCCTCCACGGCCGAGCCCAACCAGCAAGGGCAGTTCCTGCTGCGGGTGCTGGCGGAGAAGGGCAACGCTGCCAGGTGAGACTGTGTCTCATTAAACCTTTTTACATCTCTTTGTTCTTATGTATCTGATTCTAACATCTCTTAATATTTATTTTTTAGTCCATGCTCCAAGCCGGGACCAGACGATGTCTCTACAAGACCAGAGGTACCAGTAATACGAGGGAGGAAAAACTCAGGAATACTATACAGGACTGTCTCAGAAAATTAGAATATTGTGATAAAGTTCTTTATTTTCTGTAATGCAATTTAAAAAAACAAAAATGTCATACATTCTGGATTCATTACCAATCAACTGAAATATTGCAAGCCTTTTATTATTTTAATATAGCTGATTATGGTTTACAGTTTAAGATTAAGATTCCCAGAATAATCTAATTTTTTGAGATAGGATATTTGAGTTTTCTTAAGCTGTAAGCCATGATCAGCAATATTAAAATAATAAAAGGCTTGCAATATTTCAGTTGATTTGTAATGAATCCAGAATGTATGACATTTTTGCATTACAGAAAATAAAGGACTTTATCACAATATTCTAATTTTCTGAGACAGTCCTGTATGTAATCTCCCCTGATCAGAGCGTTATTTCTCCCTGCAGCCTCCACCTCATCAGGCCGTTCTGCCTTCATCCAAACACATGAGTTATCTGTTCAAGAAGCACAGCAACAAGGTAGGATTCACCTGCACGCAGCTCGACAACTCCCTGCAGAGCTCTCCTGCAGCGCCGGGGAGGTGGGTGAAAGCCTTTAAGCTCCGCGCAGTAACCGGCTTCACTCCCCTTTAAAGATGGGAGAATCGGATGAATTTACTCTGATCTAAATTTGCTCATTTCATGACTTTCAGATCCAAACGTCTCCAGACAAACTAAAAAGGTTGCGTTATGTCAAAAGTGTTTGATTTAGTCACCTCAGATATAAGCTCTCCAATTCAATTAAATGTTTTTATTTCAGTTTTATTTATATAGCGTCTATTACAACAGAAGTTGTCTCTAGGATCTTTCCCGAGACCAGAACATGAAACCTGAGCAATCATTATATAAACAGTGGCAAGAAAAACTCTTTATGAGGGACAGCAGACATTGAAGTGGTCAGAGTGGGGGGCTGCAGGTCAGGATGTCAGCAGGCATCTACCAGACATCCAGGCATCTATACAGACAGATCAGCATGCAGCTCCTGAAGCTCTGGCCTGCAGACATGCACAGAAGAGAAAAGGAGGGGACAGACCTGCACAACAAACTACAGGAACAATGGAGAACAATGATGGTTATGAGATGCTTCTAATGAATAACTAAGAAAGGAATCGAGCACAGAAGAAAGTATTATTTACACACACGCCCCTTTAAACTACCAGTGAAAGTTTGTTTGAATGCAGGTGTGTGAGTGGTGTCTCCATGAGTGTGTTGCTCGCTGACCCCGGTGCTTTGTTGTTGATGTTTCACGTTATCAGAGGGGATGCTGCAAACCTCTGGAACTCTACGAGCTTCTGACTGAGGCCATACGGGGAGGAGGTGAGTTTATCCGCCACATTTAGGGTCTGAAATATCATCCCGTCACCGCTGTTGATGTTTGTGAGGATGACCTTTATGGACGACACGTTTTTACTGGAATAAATTCATATTTTCACCGTGGTAGCTGGTCTTGACTGCAGCATCATGCTATCAAGTGAAAAACCTCATATGGTTGAATGATTATTAATGACACTGATTGTTTAACATGCTCACGTTTCCTCCGACCGTCTCTGTTGTGCTCAGTGTTGGCTGGAAGTGAGAAGTACCTGAATCTGGAGCACTGCAAGAGTCTGGTGGTCCTCGTGGACGTATCCTTTGGAAACATCTTAAGCATCTCTGTCAGATTTTTGAAATTTGCAAAGCGAAGCTTTCGTGGAGTGACAGGGAACCCATCTGTCTCGAGTCTCGACCTTAACCTTTTTATCCTCAGAGCCAAGGCTTCGCTCAGCTGAACTGGCCTGACTTTCAGAGTCTGTGGGACAAGATCAGGAGGTGGACGGTAAGACATCAACTACAGCAGCATGGTGGTGGGAGATGAGAAGCCCAGACCTCTGTTTTCCCAGCCACGTCCTCCATCTAGGGATAATGATTTCTTCTTTTGTGCATTAACACTTTCGTTAAGTTATGAAGTCTTATGCGTCCATCCTCTGGACGTGTTTAGATGGAGTGGCCTGAGATCTTGTGAGGTGTCGAAAAATGACAGTTTCAGGGTTTGCAGGTTGTTCTCCGGCTCTCAAGTGAAGCAACTCTGTAATCAGTCCATCTGTATTACATAATTCAGTATTTTACAAATCTCTGTATGGTATTTATATCCATTGTATTGTTAAAAACAATAAACGTTCTTGTTTTTTCCTTCTTCAGGACATCTTCCTGACGTTTGACAAGAATAAAACTCACCATCTTGAGTACAGAGAGGTCACCCCTGCTCTGAAGGCGGCAGGTGGGTCATGTGGCACAGAAAGAAATACACCACTTATTTTTTTTTCTCAAAATTATCTTTTTTATTTTTTCAAAGAGAACAAAACACCAAACAGGTGCCAGTTCACAAAGAAAGAAAAGAAAACAAGAGATAACAAAAATGACCGTATAAATATATATACACATACATATATACACATACAGCTGTATAAAAGATACAAAAGGCTATGTCAGTCCAGACCATACTCAAAATGACCAGGGACTGGCCAAGAGGCCGGGAGAGCTGTGCGTCCGTATAAGCAGGAGAGGCGGGAGAAAATAAAGTTCAAGTTGGTCCGAGCACGATAGTCACACACCAGGCACAGGGTTCATAGCAAGTGAAATCAAGTCCGAGGCAAAGGTCTATCCTTCCTGAAGTGTTCAATGAAGGGTCCCCAGACCTTGAGAAATGTAGGCTGGGAATCAGATAGAGTGTAACGAATTTCTTCGAGATAGATACATGTGACCATGTCATTTAACCACCTATTGAAACATGGAGGAGAGGATGACTTCCACTCCCGCAAGATGACTCGTTTTGCCACACCCAAACCAAACAAAAGGGCTGTTTGCAGTGCTTTGGGAAGTGTTAGAATAAATTCAGAACAGCCAAGTATCACAGAAAGACCGTCAGGGAGCACTTGCCTATTATATACGTCACTAAAGTACTTAAAAATATTATCCCAAAAAGTCCTGAGCTTAGGACATTCCCAGAAAAGGTGGCCAAGCGTCCCGCTAGCAGACTTACATATATCACAGGTGGGAGATACTGTGGGAAATATTCTATCCAATTTGGTCTTAGAGAAGTGAAGGCGATGAATGACTTTAAACTGGATGAGCTGAAGTCTGGCATTGATAGAGCATTTCTGCACCCTGTCCAGTGCATCTGACCAAAGCTCATCTGAGATGTAATACACCACTTATTTATGTTGCCTACATTTCATTTTGTGACACGTTTGAATTCGGTTTGAGCGACTGTCGGGACAAATCTGACCAGCAGGTGGCGACAAAACCCCAGAAATCCCCTAATTTTTTTTTTACAGGATCCGAGGACAAGTAAAGGTTTTACCGAACCAGGGTTGTTAATAGTCCAGTTTGGATGTAACTGTCATCAGACCTATACAGCAAAGAACTTAAGTTTCAGACTTAAAGACAGCTTTAATGTCACTCAAATTTTATTTAAAAGAACCTTTCGCTTTCCGTTCTTCTGCTCCGTTGAAGCTCATCACCGCCTGCAGAACTGGTTTCACACTGGATTTAATTGAATTCTCAACCCACTTGGTCCGTCTCCTCCTTTTGTTCTGACCTTCGCGCCTGAACTTCAGCTCATAAAAGCCAAAGTTTGGCAGCCTGAGTGACTCCATGTTTTATAAAGCCTCTGTTTTTACTGGTTAACAATATCATGCAATCCCTGGTCTCTCCACCACCTCATCTGAACTAAACTGCTTTTTGTGACTCCATCATGTCCTTCAGCAAAAATTCAGAAGATCCACCAGCATTTTGATTCAAAACATCTTATCCCTTCCTCCTTCGGCCACTCATTCTCATTCTAAAAACTGCAGCGACAACCCCAATTATGTCCCATTTCTAATCTACCCTTCAGCTACAAAATTCTTGAAAGTAACTATTCGATTTAACACCCTCGTGGGACATTCAAAACCATTTGTCACGTCACTCTCCTCAGCAGACTGTCCTCCATCGGCATAACGCTTCACTAGACTGGTTTCCATCTCATCTTTCAGGCCGCACCTTTTCATTCAGGTTAAATCCTTCACATCCCAGCCTTACTTACGTCATGTCAGGAGCACTCCAAGGCTCTGTCCCTGGACCTCCTTCTCTTCATCATGTATCTCCTTCCCCTTGGCACTGTCTTCTACAAATATAACACCAACTTCCACTGTTACGTGGATGACTCTCTGCTACACCTCACCAGTAAACCCACTTCCTTCCTCTTCCCTCATCGACTTTTTGCAGAAAGCAAGTCCTGAATTTCTCCAACTTTCCTTAAAGTAAACAATGACAAAATTGAGATTTTAAAATCAATACAAATATCCCAAACTGACAGTATCTGTATGTAGGGCTACATACAGTCTACATACTTTCTCTTATACGTAACATGAAACACCCCCACCCTTCTCTTACCCCTGAACCAACGCTGTCCTCTTCACTGCCTTGCCACTGTGCTACTGCAACTCCTTCCTCTTTTGTCTCAAAAATCCCTTCATAATCTTTAACGTGTTCAGTAATCAGCCGCTCCTGTCGGTACCAGAACCCTCTCCATCCACCACACCCCTCCCATCCTGCAGCAGCTCCACTAGCTCCTGCTTAAGTTCAGTATTATGACATGAACGATGTGAAAAGTCTCCTGTCTCTGCACCTTCTTGGTGCGGTGAGTTCTTCTGACCCGAGTCTTTCTGCGCAGGCATCAAGACGGATGAAGTGGTCATGGACCTGATTGGACTGAGGTACACAGAGCCCGACCTGACCATCAGCTACCCCGGATTCCTGTACCTAGTGATGAAGCTGGAGAGTATGATCCGTGAGTGGGGAAGGTGTCGGAGGTGACGGGGCTGGTTCTAGATCAGGGGTCAGCAACCCGCGGCTCCAGAGCCGCATGCGGCTCTTTAGTGCCGCCCTAGTGGCTCCCTGGAGCTTTTTCAAAAATGTTTGACCTTTTTTTTCTCCCTTTTTTTCCTCTTTTTCTTTTTTTCTCTTCTTTTTTGTCCTTTTTTCTCTTCTTTTTCTCCTTTTTTCCCTCTTTTTTTCTTCTTTTTTTTCTTTTTTCTTCTTTTTTTCTCTTTATAATCTTGACATTTCGACTTTTTTCTCGAAATCTTGACTTTTTTCTCGATATTTCGACTTTTTTTTGAGATTGTACGTCAACATTAATCTTGACAATTCGACTTTTTTCTCGACATTTCGACTTTTTTCTTGACATTTCGACTTTTTTTTTACATTTCAACTTTTTTCTCGAAATTTTCACTTTTTTCTTGACATTTTGACTTTTTTCTCGACATTTCGACTTTTTTCTCAACATTTTTTGCGGCTCCAGACATATTTGTTTTTTGTGTTTTTGGTCCAATATGGCTCTTTCAACATTTTGGGTTGCCGACCCCTGTTCTAGATGAAAAGCTTGTTGAGCACCGTGACGGTGGTGAACAAAGAAGAGCAGCTGAGGGATACAAGACAAAGAGGTGACAGACGAGGTGTGGGAGAAATTAAGGATACAAGATGCAGGGAGAGAGATGTTTTCATGCAGTTGGGGAGAAGAGGAATTTCGTGCTACACATGACGTCCTGAGACTGCAATGTGAACCTTCCTCCTTCGATCAATCACATAATTTAATCAAGTAATCACATTAAGACCCCTGATTGCAGAACACCAAGTCTTGTAATCTGAACAGCCCGATGACCATCCGACTGACCAGCTTTACATGATACAGGTGTGACAGAAACCAGGTGTGAAATACAGAAAGGAAGCAGACATAAAGTCGCAATAATAAAAGAAAAATGTTTTCAAAGTTAGGAAACAAATGTAACACAAAAAAACATGGAAATCAAAGTAACACGATTAAAAGTCACAGAAAGAACGTAACAAACGTGAAAAAAAAACCACAATTTAAACTCACGGTTAGAAAAAACTAGTTACCTGAAGAGTTTATTCAAAATAAAAAAAGTGGTGACAGGGATGTGGAAAACTTAATGATTATTTAATGATTTAATCAAATTTGTGGTTAAAAAAAAACCAAACAACCTTAGGATTTTATAGACAAAGTATGTACATTTTCTACCAGGCTCCTCAGGACTATTATTATTATTATTATTATTATTATTATTATTATTATTATTATTATTATTATTATTATTATATTACTATCCACTATTATTAGCCACCAAAAAACTAGTTGGATCTATTTTAAAATAACAAACTTCCAGCAGCCCACAATAATAAAATCCACCCCACAGATATGAACATTCGTGGGTATCGGTCCAGTTTTTAGGCCACAGATACATCAGTCTGACTGAAATTGGCTCGTTAACCTGCTGAAGAGTGAAAATTAGTTTATAATAAAATATATTTTATTTTATTTTTTCATTGTGTGGCGTAATAGATAACTTTATGAAAATTTTACGCTAAAATTAACAGTTTTTAGAAACTTTTAAGTCAATAGAGACACTAAAAGTGAATTGGGTGAATCTTTTAACCAACAGATATTTTAATAAAGCTGTTCATTGCTGGTAGGAAGATATTTTTTCTGTAATTTTGGTGCTCTTAAATAGTGTAAACTGTCTGTTTTATGTGTCCTAAATGTGCAGATTAGATGTTCACCGCCTTGGTTTCATAGAAATCTCGAACTATTTCCATCACATTTGACTGTTGAATCACTTTCTTTCCTTTTTTTGCAGATAAATTTCATTCATATGACATGGCGGGAACAGGAACCGTGACCCTCACCAGCAGACAGGTATGAACATGTCTACAACGGTAATAGTTCATAAATAAATGTCCAGGGGTGACCAGGCTTCAGGGGACCGTTTTTATATTCTTAATCTTTATTCCCTGAACTGAAATGAAATAATAAAACTAATAACTGGATTTAGGCGTGCTTTGGAAGCCTACTACACCCAGCATTTATACTTCCTTTAAGCTCTCCGTCTGAATGTTTCCTGTCCTCTGATTGGTTCCAGTGGCTCCGCATGACCATGTACAACTGACCTGACCCGGTTCACCAGGAGCAGCTCTTTCATCTCTTCAACTCATCTTGCCAAACCTCATTTATCATGTAGCTGATCCATCATTTCACCTTCCTGTCATGTGTTTTTGTTGACGCTAAAGTGAAGCATGACTCATTGTTATTTCAGGATGTAACAGAGACCCGGTGGTTCCATTACCTTTCATCCAGTTGTACAATTATTAGTTTGACTGGTAAAGAATCTATTTTTAATGTACACACAAATGCATTTGTTGTTTTTTGTTTTTTTTTTTATTAGAAAAGAGTCAAACTACCTGCTTAGACCATGACTAGGGGTTGAGTAGGAACATGGAGTGATCATTTAGACTAAATGAATTCTTTAAGATGGTGTAAATTTAATGTATGTGTTCATGTTTAATTTTGTGGGATTTGTATAAATGGGTTGTCCTCTACGGAAGCGTATTGTTCGGAAGAGTATTGCATTCACTTGAGAAAAAAAAGCTGCTCTGTTTTTCTGAATTAACGAGATAAAATTTTAATAAAAAAAAAAAGCTCTGTTTTTCTGAATTAACGAAGTTAATTATCTCAGAATTCCGAGAAAAGTTTTAATGAAAAAAAAAAAAAATGCTCTTTTTTTCTGAATTAAGGAGATAATTACGGAGCCCTGGAGGTGACATGGAAATTATTATTGTTATCTCGTGCGCACGACTTTTTATCTCCTCCGCTATAATGTGAGAAGTCTCTCAAGACTAACTTTTTTAATTAATTTTCACTTTTTCAAAAAACACTATCTACAGTAAACATTTGGTAGTTCGTCGAAGTAAATTCTCGAGGAACTCTTATCACAGTTGATGTTTTAATATCATGACTATTTTTCGTGGCGGATTAGCCAAATTAGTGCTTCGACCCGGTCATGTGATCATGCTGGACAAATCACGGTGACTCCCATTATCACTGTTTCAGCAGGTCTCTTAGGTTTATAATTCAGATTAATTTTCGTTTACATATAACATTGTTTGTAGTCATTTTAGTGCAATTTAAAGCTTGTTTCTACAAATAAAATCAGCACTGTAGGCAGCGATCTTGGACCAGCGGCCACTCTGATTGGTCCAGCACGCTCACGTGACAATGTCGAAGCACTTTGTGTCAACTCCGCCTCTGGAAATAGTTCCACTTTTAAACGTCGTTTGTGAAGCCAGTTTCCCGAGATCGGACTTCGACGACTAGATAAATGCTTGGCATCAATAGCTGTATATGTTGAAGTGAGCGGATATGTCACTTCTGGGGGTTTCCTTTCGGCCTAATTATTCAATCCCAGTGTTCTGTTCTCACTGACCGCCTTCCTAACTCACGCGAGATAAAAAGTCGTGCGCACGAGATAACAATGTCACCTCCAGGGCTCCGTAGATAATTATCTCAGAATTCCGAAAAAAGTTTTAATGAAAAGAAAATCTCCTTTTTTCTGAATTAACGAGATAATTATCTCAGAATTTCGAAAAAAGTTTTAATGACAAAAAAAAAATCTGCTCTGTTTATAACCTGCGACAAGCTGCCACGTGACCTGCATGGAGTAGCCTACGGTTGCTGCTGCTAAAAACCCTCATACAGTGCTGATTTCAAGAACGGGGTTAATACAGGTATGGTATCTTAAGGTATTAATTATATGTTTTTTTGTTTGTTTTCGTATTAGTTACATGCCAAATTATGTAAAGTAACTGTTGCCTTTCCATAGAGCTGTAAATGTTGACTGTGCTGTGCTTTTTGTCCATGTAGACTTACCGTAGTTTCCTTTTCCACTGGAGAAAGCATTTCAGCAAAGCTGTTGTTTTCCATGTACTCATTTTTTCTCTGCTGAACCCCAAAGAGCATATGCTTGTGAGTAACACTTGCCTTTTATGTTAAACCTACCTCTGATGGTGTTCGGAAATAGATGATAGTTTGGGACTGGGAGGAAAACTTTAAAAACGCGAGCGACGCTAATGCGTTAGCATGTCTATGGGATTTCCAATGTTACGTTAGCATTAAGCTAATCGCTGGTTATCCATAGCGGTTTATCGGTTATAATTTCAGTACATGCGTTTTTGTGTTGTGCATAATGATTAATGACACGGCGTTTGTTGATGTTAAAGAAAGAGTCAAATACAATATGCTATCAGACTACCTGAAATGCCCAAATATACAGAGTCTTTCTAGTATCAGAGACAGTAGTCTCTCGCTCTGCTGCAAACACACTAGTGTTTATTGAGTTCCTTTTTGCACTTGTTTGGCTGATGTTCTACTGGCATCGCTGTGGTTTCCTTACGTGTGTCCTCTCCTTAGGTTTGTCATTATACATTTGCGTATCTTAAGCAGTATTTGTTGATATTTTTTCTTCACTGTGTATTGCCAGCAGGATACTACGACGGAGTATTAGGGCCAAACTAAGACAAAAATAAAGTCATAATAATATGAGAATAAAGTCATAATATTTTGAGAATAAAGTCGTAATATTTTGAGAATAAAGTCGTAATATTTTGAGAATAAAGTCGTAATATTTTGAGAATAAAGTCGTAATATTAAATATATTATAAATATATAAATAGAACTTCACAAGATGCTCAATATTTCTCATTTTAACACAGGGAGAAGACGGCTCTTCGTGTTAGAGTTCTCATAATTAGGGCCCGAGCACTTACAGTGCGAAGGCCCTATTGTAACTGTAGGAGTTCTCGTTCTCGAAGCAAGTCATATTTTTCAGAACTAGCTTTCTGTTGTGCAGTGAATCACAGGTAAATGAGCAGACCTATGTCTCAACACTACTGACCTCATTATGTGTAGTGGCTATTTGTCCTCCAGGTGAATTATTAAAAAATAAATAGGTAAATAAAATAAAACTCAAAAGTATCAAACTATAATAAACTGAGTCAAATCAAAAGGCCACTGAGACACCTAGGTAGTGAATTTACGCAGGATATAACAGAGTCCATTGTCCAGGCAAAAAATAAAGTTTCTTGAGGTTTTATTTCACTGGCAAACAAACAAAGAAAAATGGCTCTTTGCTGCCTCTCTTGCCCTGGTAAAAAAAACATCTGTCCTCCCAGGAGCCTGCCTCACCTGTGTCTGCCAACCCCTATACAGGACTGTCTCAGAAAATTAGAATATAAATAAATAAATAAAATAAAGTTCTTTATTTTCTGTAATGCAATTAAAAAAAAAAAAAAAAAAAAAAAAGTCATACATTCTGGATTCATTACAAATCAACTGAAATATTGCAAGCCTTTTATTATTTTAATATTTCTGATTATGGCTTACAGTTTAAGATTCCCAGAATATTCAAATTTTTTGAGATGGGATATTTGAGTTTTCTTAAGCTGTAAACCATGATAAGCAATATTAAAATAATAAAAGGCTTGCAATATTTCAGTTGGTTTGTAATGAATCCAGAATGTATGACATTTATTTTATTTATTTTTTTTAATTGCATTACAGAAAATCACAGTATTCTAATTTTCTGAGACAGTCCTGTATGTAATCTCACCCGGTGTGCTCCAGCTACCCAGTAAGATAATATAAGATAATCCTTTATTTTCTCCCTCAGTGGGGAAACTCACTTTGTTGGCAGCAGTACACTTAACACACACATGCAGGGGAGTAAGAAAAAGTAAAAAATATATATAATTACAAAGTATGAACATTATATACAGTACATTGGAAAAAAAGAAACAGCGCAAATAGGCAGGTAGAATGTGTGTGGGGTAGACAGGCAGATATTGCACATATGATTTATTGCACGTGTTATTGTACAGTACCTTCAAAATAAAAGCATGGTTAAGTACCAAAATAAACTTAATCAATACTAAATATCATAAACAAACTAAAAGTGTGCTCCCAAAACTAAACCACAAAAACTAACTAAATAATAAATGATTAAATAATCCAAAAGTGACAAATAGCTCCAACATTATGTTTTTGGCCTATACTGTCCGAAGTCACCCCGAGTCTAATTGCATTTTTTGAGTCTAGTCTTATCTACTATTTGGGTAATGTTATTTTTAACAGATGATTTAAATGTGCTCATTCAAATGCTTAAGACATATTTACTTCCAAATGATTATAGATACAGTTCCTATACAGTCAATACATATATATATATATAAAAAATATAATATATTTTATGCTTTCATATCAATTGGCAACGTCATGACACTCTTGGCCCTTATCGTTTACATTTAAAAAAAATGTCTCAATACAGTTTTGAGATATTAAAAGCAATTGCACTTTATATTTGAAGGTACAGATGTCCATCTTAGATTTGTTGGTGCAACAAAATTTGAATTCTGCCTTTTTCCTACATTCATACAGGGCCAACTATGTCTACATCCTCAAACCCCCCGCTCCCACAAGATGATGGTCTGTGGACATTTCTTCATAACCGAGGGGTTCCTGAGGAGTATATTCACAAAATGCAGCAGGATCGTGTAAGTCACAGCACATTCATTCCTAAATGTCAGTGGTTAGAGTGGACCAAATACAAATATTTTACAAAATAAAATATTGCGTATACACTTTTTTTTCATAAATCCTGCCTCATGCTCCTTTAAGTGTAAGTGATGCATTAATGATGAAGCAACATGTTCCAGTGAGCCATGTTAGTGGTTGGTATTACAAGCATGTCTGTCACTGAAATTCTTAACCCACATGTCTAGTTTACACTTTGATGATATGGAGCACTTGGGGTTGAAATGACAATAAATCCCATGATTCATGTGAAACCAATTGCAAGACAGTAAAATAAAAAATGAAGTGAACAGGATTAAGTGCCTTTTTAAGGACCTGTTGTTGAAATATAAGTTTAGCAGAAGTAATACATTGTTGATTTTTGTATAATGCATGCCTGCTACAAATGCTCTTGTCACTCATATAGTTCATTATTTTATCATCTGGATTGTGGGCATTTATAATTGGTTGTCCTGGATTTTAACACAGTTTCAGCACAGAAATAAGTAGTTTTGGATATAAGTGCAGCATATTTTAAGCTGAGCCCTCTTAGACTTAAGATAACCAATATTATGTCTTAATGTATTGTTTTGTTTTCGTTACAGATTGACAGCTCGGTAGTTGGAGACATAGATGACGTTACTATGACTGCTTACATTCCAGCACTGGGTGATAGGATTGCTACAAGGCGTTTCTGTATGGAAAAACAGAGAAGAGGCAGAGATGATTCTCAAAGACAGTCTTTATTTGAAAAACTTAGAAGAAAGATGGTCACAACAAGCAACAAAGATCAAGATGTTGAGGAGTATTCTGTGCAGCCAACAAAGGTCTATCTAAGAAATAATAAAAGGGCCTTGAAGATGACAAGAAAAATTGAATTAGGGTGGATACATAACAAGAGACAAGTGAGAAAACGCTGTGGTGGAGGAACCAAACTTATGGACATTTCCAAGAATGGCACAAAAATAGAGATTATGACCCAAGCTAAAAAGCTATTTTTCCCCAATGAGAAATCGACAAAGGGAAAGTGGGAAAAGTTCAGCCACGACATTGTTGACTTTCAGGGAGCATACCTTGAAGAGGGTGTTACTGTGGGGCAGCTCTATGAGACAAGAAAATTTGGGGTATTAAGATTTTACTTGCTCACAGAAAGTCTGATCAATGGAGATGAAATGTTCACAGAAATGGCAGAAGGAGCTGATGAACAGACAGAGGCAGCAAGGTCAGATGAGCATCAGAAAAACACACCCGAAAATGATGAGCAGCTGACACAGAAAACACTGCCATCTTTGATCAAGACAGAGGTCACTTTTGGTCCTTCGCAAGGTGGACCATTTTTAGGTGATCTTGATGATAAAACCTTAATTGAGCCTATCCTCCCAAAAGAAGAGCCAGAAGAAAAGCCCATCGCCTACACCTCAACTCCTATTAAATCTGAGCCAGTGCCTGCTGGCCCGCCAAGTCCTACCTATAAACCTTCGTATGTGACAGTGAAACTACACAAAGGGAATCTCTTAGATGAACTGATAACTCAATTCAAGGATGAAGCAATGATGAGCTACTCTGTGAAATACAGCTTCACTGATGAAAAGGGGGCAGATGCTGATGGTGTGTCCAGGGATGTGTATCCTGCCTTCTGGACAGAATTTTTAGACCGTGCAGCGGAAGGAGCAGATGTGAGGGTGCCATCACTATCCACAACATGGCAACAGGAAGAATGGAAGTCTGTTGGGAGGATATTGGTCAAGGGATTGAGGGACCATGGATATTTTCCTTTTCGGTTGGCTCAAGCCTTTACAGCAGCAATCACATTTGGTGAACATTCGGTCTCACCTGATTTACTGTTCGACTCCCTGATGTTGTATCTTAGTCAGTCTGAGCGTGATGTCTTGTCCAATGCTTTGCCAGAGGCTCTTGTCGGTGGTGATGAAGGTGAGCTTCTTGATCTTATGGATCGCATGGGAGTAAGAACGGTACCAACACAAGAGAACTTGAAAGCTGTGCTTCTCCAGGTGGCCCACAAGCAAATAATCCAGCAACCAAAATATGCACTGGATAATATTGCAGCAGTCGCAGGACCAACTCTCAGGGAGTTCTTCCCCAGTGTGCTGGAAATGCAGAAGATGTATGAGGGTTACAAATTGTTGTGTCTAAGTAAATATGATGATCTTTTCAACATTTATTTCATAGTGTGATTGCCTCACGTTTGTCACCGCTGTGGTTATTTTATGGGTTTGACTTGTTTTCTCTTTCAGTTTTTATTAGTGTTAGGGTTTGCTGCAATTTGCCATACTTTATTGTGCAACAACAGTGTTAATTAAAGACAACAGGCTTTAGTTTTGGTACATTAAAGTGTCTTTTGGAAGTTGACTTGTCTAGTCAGATGAGTTTCCACAAATAATTAAATTGTTCATCATTGGGCAGAAGATTGGATTACGATGTGAGATTACTGCTCATAAGTGCTGTAGCTGGTTCTCTGAGTTTTTGGACTATACTGTACACTCAATAAACAGGAACAAATGACTAATGAATGTCCATTAAGTAGATTTTTTTTTAAAGTAACTTTAAATCAACCGTATTATGAATTTAGAAATAGATTGTTGAAGAAATGCACATTAGGATGAGATTATCCTGTTGTTGCAAGTCATTGATAATACATCTGAATCTTTATGCTTACAGTCATTTAAGACACTGAATCCTTTATCAGCAATGTGTTTTCAATAATATAAAGCTACAAACATGGCACAATTATTTGAGATAAGACAATGATTTACTGATATTGACATACAGTACATGTACAGTAAAGATAATACACATGATGTGATTACATAACTGTACATCACTATGAAAACCATGCACGATAATGATGTGCATGTACAAATATAAACTTCTTTCTGCCTGATTATAGTTTTTCACTTCCCTACAGAAAAACTTATGATAGACACTCTAGAAATTCAATCACCATAACATTCTGGCCACTTTGTGATAACTGCTCAGAGCTAAATCACATGTACAACAAAACAAAAAGCAAACACACAACTATAATAACTAAACACAACGAATGTGGCAGACATGTCTGCATAAACTTGCTCCGATTCTCTTGGGATGTTAGACATGTTCCAATCACATATATATATATATATATATATATACACACAACAAAACTAAAAATAACATGCCCAAACAAAGTAGAAGTAAAAGCCGGGATAACAACGCTTGCTGTAGAGACAAAACAAGTTACTTTACCAATTAACCAATAAACAGCATGAATCTTTGGTACAGTATGTGTGAGCCACATATCCTTGATCTTGATGTTATTGTACAAGTGGATGAGTGTATAACCAAACCCCGCAGAAAACATCCAAAGAGATGACAAGAGTGGTAGACAGAAGATCCATGAGGAATTTTGGATGAAAGCCTGCTGTCCCATGAAGTCCATTAATGCACAGATTACAGAAGAAAATGTACATGAGTTCATGAAGGCTTTTATCTGTAATGATCGTCACAATACTGGTCACATTTACCGGCCAAATCACACAGTAACACAGCAAAGTGGGAGCAGAGAGAGTGACTGTAGTTTGTTGTGCCATTTAACCCTGACAGAGTGAACATAGTAATTACTGACACATTATCCACCAGGAAATTCCACAGTTGATCAGTTTATAAGATGTCATTTTAATGCTGCACAGATAGGAGTTTGCACAATCTAATTTCTAAGCAGAAAAGACAGGTATCCTGTGTCTGTGTCCATTGCAAACGGGACAGCCTACATGAAGTATGGTAAGGGATTGCCAAA
This sequence comes from Cololabis saira, assembly GCF_033807715.1. NCBI lineage: Eukaryota > Metazoa > Chordata > Actinopteri > Beloniformes > Belonidae > Cololabis > Cololabis saira. Next base: position 42,523,597 of record NC_084590.1, read on the forward strand.
GTGCATCAGACCACATTTGGTCATGTTAAATAGTTCCACCATGAGGACAAATTTGCCATTTTTCACAATGGCAACATACAATGTCTCATATGCAGTTGCAGGACTGCCCCCGTTTCTCTGGTTGAAATATTTTTTCCATAGTGATTAATAAAACGAGGAGGTGACATGAAGCTCAGAGGGAAGACATCAATTATTAGAGTTCACTGTTATTCATTACTTAAACACAGCACTCTGTCAAACACTTATAAGTGTAATTCACAGTCCATAACATTTTCCACCCTTAGAAAATTTGTCATTTTGGCTGTGGGTGGGTGCTCACTTTCAGTCACTTGATCCTGTGTAGATCAACTTGTGATTATTAAATTTCGGCATGTTTATAAGCACGTAGGAACAGTACTCGAGTTGTAAAAAAAAAAATCAGGGGGGATGGTGGATTTTATCATATGGGGACAGATAATTTGTGCTGATTACAAATAATATAATATATTACAAATAATAGCAGTGACCAAAACACCTGCAGAAATACTGCAGGAATGACATAGCAGCAGTTAAATGCAGCCTTCTGTAAGCTTTAAATATCCACTGGGCTTACATCAAATACATCAAAACACAACAATAAAAAACAGTTTTCTGAACTTATCAATATGACTCTGTCCTTCACAGGATAAGTAACATGGATCACTGCAAAAACTCAAAATCTTAACAAGAATATTTGTCTTATTTCTAGTTAAAATGTCTAATTTTAGTAAAAAAATCTCATTACACTTTAAACAAGACTCATCACGGGGAAAAACAACAATTTTCACCTGGTTCAAGTAGATTTTCACTTAAAATAAGTACAAAAATCTAGTGGAACAAGATTTTTTTTGCTTGTAATGAGAAGATAAATCTTGTCCCACTGGCAGATTTTTCTACTTATTTCAAGTGAAAATTTACTTGAAACAGGTGAAAATTGTCAAATAAGTTATTTTTCTGGTGTAATTTTTCTGGTGATGACTCTAAATGTTGAAATAGCAGTAAAACCACATTCATTGATGAAATGACATAAGGGATGGAAAGGAGGGATGGCAGTTTTACAGGGGGGATGATTTTGACTGTTTTTTATTTCAGGGGGGGATGATTTTGACCGTTTTTATTTCAGGGGGGATGCCATCCCCCCTCAACTCGAGTACTGCGTAGGAACATGTAAAGCTCAATGGCTTCCCCTGGAGAGATGGGTGGATGGAGACTGTTTTCCATGGCAAAGCAACATATGTCAAACACAGTCTTATCACAGGGATATGGTCCTCTCTGAAGGCATTCCTCCCAGCATGCCTGCATCTTCCGTCGGGATACCTCTTTAAGGTACCAAAGCACCAAAGAGGTGGGGTATGGTGTACATCATCACTGGACGTCCACCTGGAGACACTGCATTTCTGCATGGACGAATTCTGTGAGTGTTCCAGAGGAGAACAACATCCTGTAGTTCTCTCTATATATTAAGAAAAAGAAAATGAGTTCACATGGTTGAAAAACCAACTGCAGGCAAAATAAATTTTTATGTATGGTCATATGATAGGCTAATATAATATCTTTTTCATTGCACATACCCTCAAATGGATGCCTGTTATATCCTATTTGAAAAGAATAAGCCCCAGGCTCTCCATATCATGTGAATATGATCACAGTCCAACTGTCTCTGAGGGCAAAAAGAAGACACCCCTCTCTCCAACCTAGTCGCCAGAATAAAATGATGACATAGTAGGCCTACGTTTCTGAATCGTTCGTTGAATATCTACATTTCAATGTGTATCATGTCAACATTTATAAATGACGTAGTTCAGATGACATCTATATGGTCTGATGGAGGATGCGGGTTGGGAGCTGGTTTGATAGTTAATTGGCAGAAAGTTGCAAAAGCAGTGTTCACGACCACAATCAACAAAACCCCGTAGACATCGCCACATTTTGCACCCGTTTTTCTGGCGACACAAACGGGTATTTTAACGACTGTCGTGGTGTTTACTGTTGCCATGACGACAGAGGTTGCCTAACTTTAAAGAAGTGTTAACCACGTTTCAAGTGATCATTTTAACCCAAACCTTGATCTTTTCCTAACCTTAACTAAGGAAACTATACAACTTTTACAGTTTGCTTGACCTTAACCAAGTGGTTTTGTGCTTAAACCTAAGCAGACCTATTGTTGTCACAATATAAAACACAAAAACAACATAAAATAACCCATCACAACTTTGAGTTATACATTTCTATAACAATAAGGTTACAAATTTCTTACCTCGATTATTTCAAGACATGTGAATTGTATCAGACTTTTGTCTAGGAAGTCACCAGAGAAGTAGTCAGAATATTTTAGTTGCTTCCTTAAAAATCCCCACCAGTTCTCTATCCGTTGGTTATGATTGCTTGATCCGTACAAATAGCCTTTTCCCGAAAATTCGTCCATATGATCATGTCTCATGAACATCTGCTCCACGTTAACAGTTCTCTGTCCCCAGGTCTGATGGAATTCGGTTAGCAGTCCCATTCCTTGCTAACACCTCATCAATAAAGTATCCAGCGATGACCTTGGGGTCACTACTTGTAGTATGCATGTGCCATATCACCATTCGTGAAAAACCGTCTATTGCACCATTGTGTGCACACACAAAATGTATGGTCACATTTTATGTTATTTTGTTCAATGTTTTATTTTGGGAGTGTCTTTTCTCTGAGAGGGATGTTTTAATATCCCTATACGTTTTTATTTTTTTTATTTTATTTGCACTATGAGTGACGTTAAACATCATAATCTGATAATTGTACATCCAATGGTAAAGTCATTTTGTTTAGCTCAGTAAATGAACTGAATGTTGATCTATTAATGCAGTCGTAAAAGATTTTGTTAAGGTGAAATGGGAAGTGTGTTTTATTTGAGAGCAGAAGCGGTTGTAATAAGCTGATTAGTTTTGTTTCCTTTTTGATATGGATTTTGTATTGACAAAAGGACATGTGAATACAGACAAAGAAAAGCAAATACAAATTCTGCTGATTGAAGCTGCAGTTAACAGAAGCACTTGTCGCCTGTTTCATTCTTTCTGCTGTTTTTACAGGAATCTTATGTGTACAGACTCTCAGCCTGAGACCTGTTACAGATGCAGATCCCATATGGTTTGAGTTTATCAAACTACAATCTACAAGCCATAAAAAGTTCGGGCCTGGATTCTGATACAAATGTCGCCGATGCCGATTCCGGCCCCTCAGTTGCACTCCGTGGAGATCCAGTATTTTCAACAATTGCCTGATTGTCTCTTGAATCACCACGTAGCCAGCCTGAATGCATTTCAGATGCATCATCTTATATCCGTGAAGCATGCCATACTTGTTCAACTGATCCTGGAGAAAAGTTTCAATGTCCAGCAGATCAGAATGGGCTTTCCGTCTGAACAACCAGTCCTGAGGTGCCTGCGCAAAGTCGACAAAGTAATAATACCATCTTAAAAACTTAAAGACAAAAGTATCTCCCAATGTTTCAAGCAAAAAGCAAAATAAAACTGCATTAAACTGGACAGGTGGAACATGTTTGCTTCCATGAAATCGAGCTCTCAAGTGAATGACGGCTTCTTGTTAACTCATTAACTGAGAAAAAGAGCAGATTTTTTTTTTCCCTCAAGTGAATGCAATATGCTTCCGTAGTCCTCAGTAGGTTCATCCAATTAAATGTCTACACAAGAGGGTTTAAAAGGGGAGGTACTTTTGTACCAAGTGTGGTTACATTAAATGTTAACTCTCGGGGCCTTAAAGTAGTGCCAGTCTCATGCCTCTTTATCTAAAATGAAAAGTTATTGGTCAAACAGATAGGAAAACCTGGAAATTAAGTCTTACCTTTAAGCACTTGGATGCAGAATAAAGGTTTTTGACATTGTTAACTTCAGTTTGTATCCAATAAAATGCTGACTTGTTTTTTTTTTACTTACGTTTGAATAAAGATAAATTGGTGTTTTTCTTCTGTCAGACATCCTGTATAATTCTCTAAAACTAACACTTGAATACGCCGCACTGAAGTGTCATCATCTCTACCAGGATATTAGTGACATGTCACACGTTCATCCCCAGGTCTGGTTACGTTGACAGCACTAGATGACACAAGTGACCCGTCATTAAAAGAGTTGTGCAGACCTTGATGACTCGCTGGAAATGCCCAATAATAAGGCGTGTTGATGCAAGGATGCATCTAAAGGCCGGAGTCTGACCTGTGCTTTAAAGGGTTGGTCATCAAATCAGTCATTTCCACAATTCAAAAAACGGCCTTTTTTGTTTTAGTTCAGTAAATCACGAGTCAGTTTCTGGTTAGTAACCATTGAGGATTAATGGATGCGTCTATACAGGACTGTCTCAGAAAATTAGAATATTGTGATAGTTATTTATTTTCTGTAATGCAATTAAAAAAAAAAAAAGTCATACATTCTGGATTAATTACAAATCAACTGAAATATTGCAAGCCTTTTATTTTAATATTGCTGATTATGGCTTAAAGTTTAAGATTCCCAGAATATTCTAATTTTTTGAGATAGGATTTGAGTTTTCTTAAGCTGTAAGCCATGATCAGCAATATTAAAATAAAAGGCTTGTAATATATTTTAGTTGATTTGTAATAAATCCAGAATGTATGACATTTTTGTAATTGCATTACAGAAAATCACAATATTCTAATTTTCTGAGACAATCCTGTCCTGCATTATTGAGAATGATGTAAAACTACATTTTTGTGGCTTTGACTCAGCGTCTTCAAAGTTTTAATGGTCACCATTTTAGTCTATTTAAAAAAACAAAAAAACATCAGAAAGTAAAAACAAAACAAAAAAAAAAAACTGACAGTGAAGACAAATTTGGTACAAGGCAACAACTTTTATTCATATACGATTGTCTAGCACAAACATGTTAAATTAATGTTACAAAACAAACATGGACATAATTTTACAGTATCAAAGATGGATCCTGTTAATTGTTTACTTTGATGTTTGCAAACCTTATACTATTAAAGTGCTTCTCAAGTTCTCTCGTAACCCACAGATGCAGAGCAGGCTGTGTTTGACTTTGGTTTTAGATTAAAAATCAATTACACTCTCGATCAAAACTTAAATTTATTCTCATTTTCTTCCTTTCACTGTTTAATTTGGACCCTTTTAAACCTTTCTTGGAGAATTAACGCTGTTAACTTCTTGTAATAAATACCCGCGGACACCAGGGGGCAGCACCGGTCCACAGGACAGCCCCGACGCCAACACTGGTCTGTTATTTGGCTCTTCAAGGCTGACCCAGGTGAGGAAAAACCAAAAACCCACCACCAACTGCTGTCATACAGGAAATTGATGCATCGTCTGAAGTTCTCCCTACGAGTTTACGTTTGGTAAAGAAACGTCGCTGCCGTGGTGATCATACCGTTGAGATGCATTAAACCAGTGCAAATGTAATGGACTGATCCTCGTTATAAATATGACTGGACGGTCAGGAATGAGGCTGAACAACGCACCCACATAAAACACTTTCCATTAAGACAATACTTGTTAAGTCCCACATTTGTGGCACAAAAACCACAGACACACAAAATGGTCTGGAATCACGAATCCAATTCTTTTTTTGGCCCAAACCCGTCACGTGCATTCCTGAGGCTGTAAACACACCACAGTTACACCAGTGTAGAAGAGGTAAAACATCTGTGCTGTTTTTTTTTTTTTTTTTTTAAATTTTATATAAAGTTCAGGGAGGTTGCTACCGTCGAACCGTTGGTGCTCTCACAGGCTGAATCTTAAAACTCATCTCAATTCCTCATTACGTCTCCTTTCAAGGCATCTCATGAGATTAAAAAAAATAAATGAGTTTTAAAGAAGAGTTCAGATTCAGCCCACCGATTCTGCTGCGGCTCAGCCTTTGTTGATGGTGTTGTACGACTGCTGCGACGCCGGGTCCAGGGGCTTGCTGGCGGCTTTGTCTTTCCGGCGAGACGGCCTGAGGTCGTCGTCCACCATCTGCTCCCTGTCGTCGTCCAGGTCGGACTCCTCGCAGCGCGGCAGCTGCAGTAGGGTGGTCAGGCCGTGCACGTCGGCCATCTTGTGGAAGGATCGCAGCAGGAGGTACATCATCATCAGACCCACAAACAGGTAGACTGGAAGGGAGGCAAAGACACAAGTCATCCCAGAGTAGCAGGAATCTCACGCCATTATCGAAGCTCAAACAACGTAACGGTGAAAGCCATGAAATTAACATCTGATGCACTGAAAAATATTCTTTAGAGGTTGGTCCAATTTATGTACAATCAGAAATGGTCAGATTCTGTCAGAAATATGGGATAATCGGGATCTGTGAGTATTTACATCCATGTAACATCTCATACTACGTAAATTCTTAGAAAAACAGAATCCCAGTTTTAGTGTGAGGCCCAGAACCGCACCGAGTAGGCCTGTGTTGAAAAGATCGATTCTCATATTAATTCTTAAAAATCGATTCATATGTCTAAAGATTGATTTTTTTTTTTTTTTTTTTTTTTTAAATCATTACAACTTTTGGTATTTTTTTTATGCCCAAAAAAGGAATGTTTTGTTGGACACAAGCACTAACTAGTGCCATGTTTCTGTCTTTAAATATGTTTAAAAGTATGAAAACATTAAAGTTTTCAGTAATAATTGCATAAATTGTCTATATTTATTTGCTTTATATACTGTCTTGGGGTTACATTTGCATAAAATGCTAAAAACCAAATTCTCAAAAATGGGAAAAATTGATAATTTTGCCCCACGATGTTTCTGAAAGCAGTTCTATCAGCATTCTGGGAGGTGATTGGTCCTTACAGCATCATTAGCTGCAATACTTGCTGTTGAATCTCAATATAATACTAGTATTCATATGTTGCAGAACTACAGTCATAATTCATGCATCAGCTGAAAAAACTGTTTTAATAACCCTAACCCAAATCGATATCGGAATCGAATTTGAATCGATCCCCAGCCCTAGTACCGAGTCTGCAGGTGGAGAAGCAACGGGTCGCGAGTTCTTGGCTTTCCAGCCCCAAGGCTTCATTTTTCCACTGGAAAACTCCTCTCGTGAGGGTGAGTTTTCCAAATGTTATTTCATGTAAAAAAGGAACAAACCTCAGAAGTATTTGAGGTTGATCCAGTGAACAAGTTTATAAATGTCAGCAGCCCAGTTTGAAGGTAGTTTGAGAAATTCTCCAAAGAAAGCGAGACAACCACTGCGATAATGAAGCAAACACGAGAAAGTACCCTTGTTCTGCATGAGTTGAAAAACACCTGAACTAAAAAACAGAAATACATCTCTAAAAAAAGCTCTGAACTGTGAGTGAAAATATGCAAATAAAAAAAAAAGAGAAGTGCAGGCAGTCGGGACATTTGGACCCCCGACATGTCTGGCATCGGATCAGTACCCGGTGTAGCCCGATATGAAAAACCCAAGTAACACACAAGAATAAAAATCTCTAGAAACACCTTTTTTGTTCAAGGGAGGGGGAAAAAAAAAAAAAAACTGCTGCAGTTCCAGTAAGCCAACTCTTGATGGGGAACAGGTAGGATTACAGGGGCCTCAGGTCTAACACTACTGTTATTGTGACGGAGCGTACAGTCAGCGGTGAAGCAGAACTCGGATCAGCAGCCACAACCCGACCTCACAGAACCAAACAGCCTCAGGCCCAAATGTTTTTAAATCCACAGTAATGAATCATAGCTCTTCAAAGCAACAGTTTAACTCCTTCAATCCGTCATCTGTGGAGCATTCACGACTTAAAACAGCAGCTGATGAATAATAAAAATATGCAATACGTTTAAACAACTCTGGATATCTGGACTGAAACTGAACGCGTCAAGAACAAAACTGGAGAGATTTCAGTAGATTTAAGTCAAGTGGGCCAGAACACACTTCATTTGTCTCGACGCAGGAAATGACAGGACAAAAGGATGCATAATGATTTTAAACTACCACAAAAATGATGACTAATCCTTACGATTCTGATAAACGGGTTGTAACGTCTAGCTAATCTTTTAGGATCAAAATATCCGTTTGCACCCTCTGTACCGAGGCCAGGGCCAAGATTCCCATCAGTAGATTTTGTTATCACAATTCCCGCCAAACATCAAGCCCCAGAAAGGTCAATGTGTCTGGTAAAAGGAGAGGACTTTGACTGTCAAAACTCCAAACACACAGTATTTACTCTTCGGTGACGTCAGGAACGCTGTGCTGCCGTGGAAAAGCCCAGAATCAGCAGCCGCTGGGGGTTCATTCACACATGAACTTCACATAATCAATAATGTGTTGAACGAGCCAACATGTCAGAAGGACATAAAGTTAAGGTAGAATACTTAAAGTAAAAACAACCCCAAAAACCCACAGCATGTTGTCGATTGGGCCACCGTCCGTCACCAATCCTCCTCAGGACCTGCAGGGACCATTTCAGGTTAATTTCACTCAACTCTTCCTGCAGAGACGAGGGAAAGGTGGGGGTGTATGAATCACAGCTGATTCACATGAACGGCTGGGCCTGGTTCCAAATAAAAGAAAGATTAAACCTGAACAGCTGATTGAGGAGAATGCAGCGCCGTCTGCCTGGATCAGAGCAACTAAAGCAAATGGGAAGTCAAGAGTTCACGTTGGCAGCGGTTCAGAAGAAAGACGCTCTGGGAAGCAAACTCTGTCGTGTTCTGCAGAACCAGTGAAAAGGTGCTGCCACTCTCACAACAAACATTTGTCAGACTCTAAACCGACCAGGGTCGGAGCTACTTTTAGACTAAAGTGTCATTCCAGCCCGGATTCAGTTAGAGGGGGGGCACCGAGCATGAAAAAAAAACTAGGAGCTGTGGCACCAGATTTCTCCAGGGTTTTAAAAAAGTTTGAGCTTCTATCAGAAACCAATTCTTGATGTTCAGTTTGAGTCTCAAAATGTCACATCAGCTTAACTTGTGAAGAGCTGCACGGACGAGCAAGCTTCAATTTCCAGAGGGCTCACAGATGAAGTGGAGGAGCAGTTCTCATTTATGAGGAACTGACCTTTCGGCCTCGGCTCGCTGCGGAGAAAACGAGAAGCGGCAAGGTGCCACTTCTCACATCAGAGGTGAGAATGAAGGCCGCCTGCGAAGTTATCCATCCTGGAAATACGAGCCGTGACAGCTCTCTCACATATCCATCAACACCGTTCTTCCTCCGGGGTTCCCTGAGAGAAAAACCTCCCAGGCATCGTGGTTCAATCCTGACATCTTTGTGGATCAGAGATGTTCTAAGCGAGAGACAAGGACGGGTGCAGTCGAGTGTTCAGCAGTCAGTCAACGTAGAAAATAATAATTACTAACTGCAAAGCTGAAACATTGCGTTTACATGGTTTAGAGGGAAAATAAATACTTTATAGCACAACTTAATGTCATTAGCATCTTAACGTCTAAACCGGGGGTCGGCAACCTGCGGCTCTTTAGCGCTGCCCTAATGGCTCCCTGGAGCTTTTTCAAAAATGTTTGAAAATGGAAATAGATGGGGAGGGAAATATATTTGTTTTAATATGGTTTCTGTAGGAGGACAAACATTCTTAATGTCTTAACGTTTTCCAATGCTGTAAAAATGTGTAGAATACAAAATTTCAACATTTCTGTTAACGAAGATTTGCGTCATAGCCACACGTTTCTACCAGCAGGGCGGTGCCAGGCAGGTGGCTGTTGTAAACAAACCGGCCAAAGGGATTGTTTTACAAAGGGGAAAAATAACTGATTCAATGTTTCTTGGACCGAATCATTTGCATTCATTGCAGACTTCAAAAATAAAACCGAGACAATCCAGACTCTCCGCTAAGACAGTGAAGGAAAGGGCCATCAAAATGGCAGGTAACGTCACTGATCAACAAATCAAGGACATAAATTCAGCGCCAGTATACTCAATTAATGTGTTGAGTCGTGTGATGTGATCGATATTGAGCAAACTGCACTTTTATGCAGGTATATGAACGCTTATGTATTTGTAGCTTAGTCATTTTGATAGTAGGCTAATATAGGTACATACAGCATGTGTTGCCTTCATTCTAAGGCTTATCATTTTTTGTGGCTCCAGACATTCGTTTTTTTGGTCCAATATGGCTCTTTCAACATTTTGGATTGCCGACCCCTGGTCTAAACAAACATGTCACCAACAAGAGCGCCTTTTCTGCAAAGTCCCATAAAATAGTTCTGAGCTGTTTTTTTCTGTTGCATAAATGAACTAATTGGACATTTTAACCCACATATGGTTAGAGGTTTGTCCTCATTAGAAGGTTTGTTTCCATCAGTCTTTTTAAACTCGTCACACCGGGTGTCAAAGATGTTCAACCTCTTCCTTTTTCCGCTTTATAAAAAGCAAAATAAAGCATTTATTTGGCTCATTCAGCTTCCACTGAGTCACATTAGACCACATGACAACAACGCCATCAAACGAGCACCAAACACAAGCCGTTTATCTGGAAAAAAGTGGCCAAAGATATCCGTCGGCAACGCCCCCCCCCCTCCACGATCACAGGTTAAAAAAAACTAAACAAACCCATTTAACTGGAAGAGCTATAGTGTGCATTTGCGCCGACAGCTGATCATCTCACTCGTGTTCATCAAATGTAGTCATGCAAATCATTTAGATTTATGACTTTCTGCTCTTTTCACACACGATTGAGACCATTAGCAGGTTTACATCAGACTATACCTGCTTTAACTACGTCCATTTACTGCTACAGAGTCTCAGAGATGATGATTCTGCCTTATAAAGACAGACTGTCTAAAAAGCTCAGTGGTTTGGAACAAGAGATAAACGCTGCAAAACAACATCCTCTGTGTATTTGTATTCAATGGAAACCCAACGACAATCACAGGAAGGCATCTTACCCCAAACCTTTGATCAACTCAGCTTCTCATACCGGCAGCTATGGGTTTCAACTATGAAAACAAAGCAAAAAAACAACCAAAGAGCCATTTCTGAAACCTTTTCTCACTTCGGTTGTGCGTAATTCACTCGTGCTTGAGGCTCCGCCTAGTCGATCTCTGAAAACATGTGACCTTTTACCAAGATATTCCTGTGAAGGGCTTCCCAGATGGCTGGAAATGTAAACATCGCCGCATTAACCTGCGGCTCAGTGTTTGTTTCCACGGAGCAGCGACCGTGACGTCAAGGCCATTAGGAGCTCATGCAAACGCCGTCTTTGGACCCACACTCGGGTGAAACCTGGCCGACCGGTAAGAGGACTGATTTCACACCTCACTGGCTTTAAAAGCCTTGCATTATAACCCCGTGTCCCCCCCCCCCCCCCCCCCACCCACCCTGCAGAGACTCCTCACATCCTGAGCGTGCACCGCTGAGTACACAACTCACATTTATTTTTCCAAACACATTTGGGGCGGCTTTGCTTTAGATTGGGACCCGACTCCTGGGCGGGAAGAGACTCGCTCTGTTTGTCAGACTTGAGCTTGGTTAAACACGGCGTTATGAGGGCCGCCGTGTCCTGGACGACGACCAGACGACGCCTTTTCAAGACAAACACACCCTGCAGATGGTCAGCAGGGCCTGGAAATAGCCGCCACAACTCGTTTTATGATGTTCAAACCTGGAAACTGGTGTAAAATTAAAAATAACTGCACCCACCCATCACGGAAACCTGATAGAGCGCTCTGTTCTTCTGTCCGGCCTGCGCCGCCGGCACGAAGTCCCCGAGGCCGATGGTGCACAGCGAGATGAAGCAGAAGTAGACGCCATCCAGGAAGGTCCAGGAGGCCTCCAGCACGCGGAAGACGGCCGCCGGCGCCAGGAAGAAGCACAGCACCACCAGGACCAGCAGCAGCGCGAAGTGCAGGGCGGTGGCGGGCCGGGGCTTCAGGCCCGTGCGCTGCAGGAGGCCGACCGGCACCACGACCAGCGGGTACATGAGCCTCTGCACGCAGGCCGTCAGCACCAGCATGGTGAAGGGGACGCCCAACAGGGCGTAGAAGATGGAGAAAGCCTTCCCAGCGTCGGAGAGGGGAGACGTGTGACCGTAACCTGGAGACACGAGCAGAGGATGACAAACACGTGAGAAAAAGAAATATCCAAAGTTCAATTCAAACACATTTCATCCCCAAAGGGAAGTGAGCTGCAGTAGCTACTGAAGTCTCTTCAAAGACTCCTTGTATCGAGTCGTTGCTGCGGGCAGGAAGGACCAACCGCGATGCCTCGGGAAAGAGATGCTGCGGTCGAGATTATACTCATTGCTGGAGGTGGTGGGAACTTCAGAGGAGCTCAAAGCAAACGTTTGGATCACACTTTAGGCCAATGGAAACATTTGTACGTCTCACTTCAGAGCTGTTCCCCTTTCTAACCGGCCGGTGTGAAGTTCCAGGCATTTTCACATTTTTAATTTTCACACAAGTGTGGGGAGCTGAGCGTAATGAAGGGAAGCGGTGGCTACTGTCCAGCTGCAATTTACATTAACCCCCCCCCCGTCGTCTGGAGTCCCATGATAGTCAGTTAGTGCCGTCTCCATTACAGATACTTGAAATGTCACCACCTTTAAATTAAGTTTTCAGAAGTTTGTCTTCAGGGTTTAATCATCCAAACAATGGGTTTAACTGCAGGAAAGTAAACACCAAGTCATGTCATCACGCCATGTGTTGGCAGCTCACTTCTGCTTGGTGTGACTTTTAAAACAAACCTCACACACTTACTTTCCCACATTGATTACTTCATCTTCCAGACTACAGCCACTTCTCTTTCCTACCAGCTCACGATCGATGTCCCCTGGTGTTGTGCTACAGTTTGAGCCGAGTTATGCATTTGGTTCCTCTTAACACTTTTTTTTGGCGGACTTGACGGGATCTTATTAAAAACACTTCAAACTGTCCTTAAAGCCAAACTCAAAACCAGGAAGCATGCCCTGCCAATGCGGCCGACAGGAAGTGCTGCCGTTGTAACCGAGGGTTCTCCTGCGGCCAGAGCTTCATCGTGTCTGTGATGAACCTGCTGTGGTGAGGAGACGGGTTCGACTCCTGCAGTTTCACTTCCTGTCAGACGGTTTTTAGATGATAAACCAACCAGATTCTCCTCCTGCACACTTTTAAAGATGCACTGCAACTAGTCTAAAGAAAACAACTAAATTTAACGACAACAGTTGCAGACTTGTGAAGGAAACAGCAGCAGACTGAACAGACTCAACACAAAAGGTCATCCTTGTTCCGTTTCAGGCATGAATTTGCATTTCCTCGCTGCTCATGTGAGCGTCTTCTGCAGCAGCCGTCGGCCCAGACGGGAGGAGGAGAACTTCAAATAAAGGCCGGCCGGAGCATCGCTGAGTGAACTTGCTAGGAGCTTTTCTCAGTGGATCGGTGCACTTCATTACCGGCGTCGTGTTTAAAAATCAGCTGCTTTCAGGCAAAACATTCAAGTCACCGTGAGACGGTTGGAAAATTGAACAGAAGACGGGACTTTCATTCACCGCCATGCTTCGTTTCAGTCACTCTTCCACACCACTCAGTTTCGCGTTGGCTTTTTTTCCTGTCACTCCGACTACGCCATCTTGTTGCGATTGGTCGTAGCGCCAACCGGCTGCAGGCAGAGGCAGCTTTTAACGAGCACCCGCTGGTGCCACCTCTGGGATCAGGACCCCCACCCCCTCAGCCAATTCTTCATCCCCACACTCCTGAAGCTGGGATGTCTGACTTTAATCAACTGCAGACGTCTAAGTTTTACAGCTTACTTGGGGGGGGGGAGTGGGGAGACAGTTGGGGATTAAGAGTCGTTCACATGGATCTCTGGCTGGCTGAGATAAAAAGGATGGGTTGCCAGGCCAGCCAGAACGCCGATTCTCTTCCTTCTTGCACATTAACTTTTATTGTTATAGCACTTTTAAAAAAGCAATCAGGGTGCTTCAAAATTAAATAAAAACATGGACCAAAACAGTGGGTTGTGTTTTCCTTTCCGACAGTTGCAGTTAACGTTGCAGACTAAAGCCTCCGTGCAGATTTCCATTGTCAACATCCTGTTTAAATCAGGAAACCCGTTACTTTAAATACAAATTCACTAATTTCACAGAGCTTAATGTAGTCACATCTACACACTTAAAAAAAAACAACCTTTATCGAGTAAAACAGGAAAATTTGAGGTTTTCCCATGAAAATAGATTATAAAGTCACTCAAAACCAGTTAAGCGACACATTGTTTCTCTATACAGAGCTTCATGGAAGCTGCTGTGTTTGTTAATTTGTGCACAAAGAAACTCCTCAAGAAAAAAAAAAAAAAAAGTTAACAACCAGAGATGCATCCAAAACAACAGTAGTAAAACTGGTGGACAACTACAGGAGGTTTTGTACATCTTGGATGCACCTCTCAGTCAGATTAATCTACTTTTGTAATTGCTCGGTACATTAAGTACCGGTGCGGGCTGGGAGAGGAATTGACACTAGACCCATTTCAACAGAGAATTGTCAAAATTAAAAACTATAGTTGGCCAGGGTAGAACAAGTCTAAGGTGGACTAAAAATATTTCCAAGCCTCATGTTAAGATATTCATCCATCTTCAGTTGATGAGAAAAAAAAAAGTCCCTCCACAAATGAAATGAACATATTCCGCTAAACGAGGCTCCATATCTAAAGTGTGTAGGATGTAGTGAAGTTTACAGTTTTAAATTTCAACAGCCAGCCGAACATCCTCCACCTAACTGTCAGACTGTGGCGACACAAAGACAAAAACAACACTTATTTACGCACGTGTCGGCGGTTCTTTTCTCTCTGAGGCGTTTTTTTCCACTAATGGTAACTAGGTGTGAGACAAAAGCCGTGGAAACCCTGGTGGTGACGTGGATGAGCCATGAGTGGCTCGTTCAGGACCTGGTGGCCCGGCAAGTCCCGCATAACCTGATCAATGAGCCCCAACCCAGCCGACTCGCTTAATAAATAATTAAAAAAGGTCCAACTTTGGGGGATTTTACGTGAAAGTTTCCCAGAAAAGCAGAAGTCAAGGGTTTACCCCCGACTGATCCCCGTGTTTGCTCTGCAGCGGCTGCAGTTACACAGCTGCAGCTCATCTGTCACATCCTGCGCGCGGGGCAGAATAAACACATTGGCACTTTCATTTAAGGGCGTAGGTTTGGTCTCAACATTGGTAGGGACGATATAACAGCATAACCTGCATGTACACTTTTTGCTGGGGACGGGACATTAATAAGACCAAACAGATTGGGTGAACGGGGGTCAGGGCTACATTTGTCACGAATATGAACCTAATTAATTGATAGGCTAAATGATCCATGCAAAATAAATCTGTATCGACTTATACTAACTTTCATGTGAATTGGTTCACCTGATACACGGTTCGATTCAAATCTTTGTTTTCAAAAACTACTAAAGAAACATTTGGAAAACTTCCAGAATATTCCAGGATGCAATTTAAATTGCAATATTTGAACATAACTTCAAATTATATTAACATACACAATAAATACAAACTTATTAATAATCTCTTAACTACTACTTAACCTATAATGGAACTACATGTTAGCCTACATTGTCCTTCACCACAAGAGTAATACATTGCTTTAAAATAATTAACTTAATAACTGTAGGGTCAATTCTATCCTTACAACATTTGGGAAGACAATCTAAATTACCTTTATATCTGAACTCATTATATAATGCAAATAAGGTTGCTTAAAAGTTGGTGGGGACAATTTGAGCCTCCTGAAAAGTTGGTAGTGTTATGTCCCTACCGTCCCTATGCAAACCTACGCCCTTGTTTGACTCCATTTATGGCTCAGAAATAAAAACAGACATTACAAAGATGCCATTTTCCCCTCATTTGCTCAAAAGGGGATTAAAAAAAAAAAAGGAGGTGTCATGTTCAAAGTTAACTGTTGCATCAGTCGGCTGAAGAGTCTGTGCGCAAAGACGCCGCCAGGAGCCCCAACTTTCTCCGCGGTCGTGTTTGGACTCACCTACAGTGGTGACCAGGGTGTTGGCGAAGAACATGGAGGATGCCAGGTCCCAGTTGGAGGACGAGGAGGAGTTCCTGAGGACGGAGACGCCGTACTTGTTGGCCCGCAGCACTTGGAGCAGAAAGCGGTCGAGGGACGCGGCGTTGACGCAGCTGCGGTTCAGGAACTCCTCCTTCAGGAGCCGCATGTCGCGGCGCAGCGTCTCCTCCACCGGCCGCTCGATGCTGGAGAAGACCAGCGCCCCGAACAGCAGGTAGATCACGTAGAAGAGGACGAAGCCGGAGAGCAGAAGCCACGACCTGCCGAGCGGAGGCATCGTGTCCGGAGGAGCCGCTGCGCGCACCGAGCTTTCCCTCCGCGTCTGAGCAGCTGCTTTTCTCTCTTTCCGTCTCTGCGTGGGAAAGTTTGAGGGCCGTCCTAATTGAACTTGAACCCCTCCTTGTCGCTGCAGCCTCCTCCCACTGTGGAAACGGGAGGATGTGTCCAGCTCCCGGACTGGAGGTGCATCCAGGATAATTAATAGATCTGACTATTATGCACCAACAAATAATATCTTTATTAAATATAATACTCCATGATATAGTAGAGCAGAAAACGGTTTTATTTGCCTTTAAAGCCCAGCATAAACTGCTTCCAAACTGCATTCAGGACTTGTTCCAAATAAAAGAAACTCATTGAGATGACGACAGCAAGAACACATTTTAAAAAGAGATGTACATCCATACAAGAGAAATATGGAATAGTTGTGACAACGACCTAAAAATGTGCAGTTCTATCGACAAGTTTAAGAAAATGTTTAAAGAAAATATTGTAAATAAATATAAAACACTATAACTATAAAGTATATAATCAAAAACATTCTAGAATGTGAAATGTCAATTTTATATTTTGTCTTATTTATTTTTTGTCTTTTTTATGCATTGTTTGTTTCCACGGAGTAATGCTAATGTTTCAGATATAAGCTGATCACAAGAGAAAAAGGATAGGCACTATAAGCTACGGCTTCAGCCTACACCTTTTCAGCAAAAGCAATGTTTATTTTACTTTTTTCATTTTGTTTTGTAAAAAACTTGTACAAGACCGAAATAAAGACCATTCATTCATTCATTCATTCATTCATTCATTCATTCATTCAACCTCCAACACGCGTTTGATCCAGCTGTTAAAGCTGCCGTCACTCAGGATTAGTCAAGAATTGAGGAGTTCAAGATTAAGAACAAGTTTATTTACACTTAAACCAACCTCTTGAAGCAGACAAGTGACAAGTCTTGCAGTTAATTTGAAGCCTTTTTGGGATCAGCTGACAAATTTCTCCTCCAAGATCCCCAATCTACCAAAATAAATGTATCCATATTCACTTTGTTCATAATTAATTTACATTCGTACTAAAAACCATGACAGCGTGACAAGAATAGTATGAAATTGACCAATTTTCTGCATTAAATCATGATCAAATTTGATCTGATCTCCATGTAATTTCCAGTAACGGACAAACATCCATGAAGTTAAGCTGAGGACACTTCAACAGTTATAGTTTTTATTGAACTAATTCACAGAGCTGAAAGGAACCCACACTTATTACATCAACAAAAGCTACTTGGAGTCAGAACTGTGCACACCTGGGATTAATTAGGATGAAAGCAGCTTTCTCCCATGCTGCTCCTGGTCCTGGAACCACGTTCAGAACTCTGTTCAACTTTCTGGACTCATCTCCTTGGGTGAATTCTTAAACAGAAACTAACATAAATGTGCATCTGTTATTTTTAATGTAAGGTATTGTAATGTTGTTAGCACTGTGTTGTTGTTGTTGTTGTTGTTGATTTTATTGTTGTTGCACCAGTTAAGCCTCTCCCTCGCAAAAGACATTCAATCTCAAGGGATTTTCCTGGTAAAATAAAGGTTAATAAATTATACTCTTTATTATGGGAGGTTCCTTCAGGGAAATTAGGGATTTTTTTATTTTTCATGTTTTTGGTCTGAATGCAGCTTTATCCTCTCTTAGGTTTACCTGCTCTCAGGATTATCTGCTCTCAGGATTATTTTATCTCAGGTTTATCAGCTCTCAGGATTATCTGCTCTCAGGTTTATTTTATCTCAGGTTTATCAGCTCTCAGGTTTATTTTATCTCAGGTTTATCAGCTCTCAGGTTTATTTTATCTCAGGTTTATCCTCTCTCAGGTTTATCCGCTCTCAGGTTTATTTTATCTCAGGTTTATCCTCTCTCAGGTTTATCCGCTCTCAGGTTTATTTTCTCTCAGGTTTATCTGCTCACAGGATTATTTTCTCTCAGGTTCATGCGCTCTCAGGTTCATCCGCTCTCAGGATTATCCGCTCTCAGGTTTATCCACTCTCAGTTTTATCTTCTCTCAGGTTTATCCACTCTCAGGTTTATCCTGAGAGAGGATAAACCTGAGAGAGGTACTTTGGTATGAAAAGGCCAAATGGATGGAGAGTGTGTGAGTGTTGACAGTTTTTAGGAGCATTTACTTCAAGATAAACATCCAGGTGGTGCTAAACTCCTTCAGGGTAAAACCCCTATGTGTTTTTTTTCTCCAAATATAGAAATCAGACATGGTGTGTTGCATGCAATAATCATTTTGAGTAAGCCACCATCCTCTTCACCGGAGCTACAGCTACTTAATGACTCCTGAGTGTTCTGGATGAGCGTCACACAACAGGACAGGTAAGAGTACTCAAAAGCACTATTTCTTTTCTTCTTTTGGTCAAAGAAAAATGTGGAAAATGTAAAACAGAATGCCATCCATCCATTTTCCTCTGCTTGATCCGAGGTCAGGTCGCTGGGAGCAGTAGCCTAAGTGGGGCAGCCAGACTTCCCTCTCCCTTCATTCAGCTCATCTGGGGGATTTTCCAAGGGGTTTCCTGGCCAGCCAAGATACGTAGTCCCTCCGGCGTGTCCTGGTGTAACAGCTGACCCACTGGAACTCCTCCCACAGCTCGTGACCACAGGTGAGGGTAGGAACGTGGACCGACTGGTAAATCAAGAGCTTTGATTGACAGCTTGACTTCATCCAGGCATGGACCCTTCTTCTTCCTCCAGCATTTACCTTAAAGGGGTCCTAAGTGAGGGCTCTTCACGAATCAGGCTCTCACTTATGCAGAAGCTGACAGGTGAGGAGGTGGGGCGTAGGATGGAGCCTCTCCATGTTTTTATTGATGATTATGGTATTACTATTCAAGACCTTGAGGATCTGACGGACGGCTCACATGACAGCGCCTGCTGCACACACACACACACACACACACACACACACACACACACACACACACACACACACACACACACACACACAGCGATAAAAGATCATTAGATTTGTATTATTGTTCTTAAATACTTAGTTTTCTCTTTATCAGCTCAGACCTGGTTGTGATACAGAGTGGATCCCCTGCAGGAAGCAGTCAGCTTGTGCTGTCTGCTCTGAAGTCGTGGCCTGCTCAATCAATCAATCAATCAAACTTTATTGTCACATCATATTACTCAGTAACATGGGTAAAAAACTTGTTTGTGCAGGCTCATCATCATTTGCAGTTAAAAGATAGACATACAAACAAAGTGCATAGTGCATGAATAAAAGCATAAAAACAGTATGTGGAATAAGAGGATAGAAAAACAAATAAATAGTCTTGGGCTTTTATGTATGATATAAAAAATCTTCAGTTCAGTCTTTCACAAGAACTAGGTCTTGTTCAGTAATCTGTTTGCTGACAGATAAAAACTGTTCAGGAATCTGGTGGTCCTGCTTTTTATGCACCAGTACCGTTTGCCCGGCCGTGGGTGCGGCAGTGGCTGGAACAGGCTATGGCTGGGGTGATGGATGTCCCGGATAATGTTGTGGGCCTTAGCCACACGACGTCTCACGTGAAGTTCTTGGAGAGGTGGAAGCTCCCCTCCCACGATGCGCTGTGCTGTTCGCACCACCCTCTGCAGTGCTTTCTTTTCTGCACTGCTGTGGTTCTGGTCTGTTTCCATGCATTCTTGACATTGTGGATGATACTGAAGATGTGTCATATGTTTTCATATTTGTGACTAATTAAACGTGTGGACTCATCTCTGGAAATCACTTTGGAAAGCACTTGAGCAGCACACAAAAATAACATAAAAAGTTTACATCATAGGTTAGTTAATAAACACCCTTGTCTTGACATATCAATCATGTTTCTTTTTTTGTTTATTTGATATAAATATGTGTTGATTGGTCTTAGAATCCTGCTACTTTAACCTGCCACATAGGGGCTGTATAATTGTATCGTAGTTGTTATTCCTTTCTCTCTTTCTTTTAAGACTTGAAAAGCCATACACGTGAGCTGGAACAGGAGTTGTCCACTTACAGAAACAAAAACAAAAACCTTTACGAACCCCTGAAACCTCCCACTCAAAGTGAGGAAAACTGTTTTTAGCTTGAAACAGTTAACATAAGTGGGTCAAATGGATCATTTAACCCTAAAAGCAGGCCGATGACTTGTTCTATTTATCCAGACTTGGGACCGGCTCAGAAAGACACGTGACCTGTGTTTTTCTTCCACCGCTAGTGGGCGCGCCAACCGGAATTAGAATCAAAACTAAGACAAAATTAAAGCTGCAAGCAGAGATGAACGGGCCCTCGCACCCTTGTGCACATTCAGGCGTGCTGCAGTGGAAGCGCTTGTATGACTTGCATGTAGATTCTTCAGGCCCGGACATTTAGTGGATGACACCAGCCACGACTCTCTATATCAAACCATTCAAAAGTTATGGCAGAAAGTAGGAACTATCAGATATCGACCAATCAGATGAAGGGGCGGGGCTAATTTGCAGCAATTATGTTCAAGGACTCAAAACTGAGTCCGATGACACCAGCCACGACTCTTTATGTCAAACCATTCAAAGGTTATTGCAGAAAATCGGAACTATCACATATCGACCAATCAGAAGAAGGTGCGGGGCTAATTTGCACCAGTTAAGGTGAAGGAGTGAAAACCGAGTCTGGTGACACCACCCACGAGACTTTATGTCAAACCATTCAAAAGTTATGGCAGAGAATAGGGACTATCAAATATTGACCAATCAGAAGAAGGGGCGGGCTAATTTGCACCAATTATGTTCAAGGACTCAAAACCGAGTCCGATGACACCACCGACGACTCTTTATATCAAACCATTCAAAAGTTATGGCAGTAGGAACTATCAAATATGGACCAATCAGATGAAGTGGGGGGGGGTAATGCACGTCGTCGCAGGATCGAGACGCACATTTTGATGTATAACACACCTGGGTGCACATTAACGGGTGCGCATTAACAGCCGAAGACATGGAATAAATTGCGGCAAAATTACACGATTAATTCAAAATGGCCGACTTCCTGTTCGGTTTCGGCCATGGCACCAAGAGACTTTTCTTTAAGTTGTGACATGATACAGGTGTGCACCGATTTTCGTGCATGTACGTCAAACCGTATCGTGGGGCTTGAGGCACAAAGTTTTCTAGGGGGCGCTGTTGAGCCATTAGACCATGCCCATTAATGCAAACCATTAAATATCAAATTTTTTGCCAGGCCTGGCTTGCGTGCAAAATTTGGTGACTTTTGGGGAAACTGTCAAATATGGATCAATCAGATGAAGGGGGGAGCGCTTTTTGGCGTCTAGCGTCGCCACGGTAACGCTTTTGACTGAGAAAAGTAATGCACGTCGTTGCAGGATGGAGACGCACATTTTGATGTATAACACTCCTGGTTGCACATTACGGTTCGGGCCGTATTAACTGCAGAAGGAATGGCATAAATTGCGGCAAAATTACGCGATTAATTCAAATTGTTCAAAATGGCCGACTTCCTGTTGCGTTTCGGCCATGGCGCCAAGAGACTTGACAGTGGCAAGGAAAAACTCCCCTTTAGGAGGGAAGAAACCTGGAGCAGGACCAGGCTCATAAGGGCGGACCCTCCTGCTGGAGGCCAGACTGGGGTGGTTGGGGACGTCAGCAGCTCACAGCAGACATCCACGCAGGCAGGTGGAAGCAGCAGCGGAATGACCAGAGGGGGGACCGCGGGCCAGCACGCAGCTCCTGAAGCTCCGGCCTGCAAACATGCACAAAACAGAAAAAAGGGGGCCAGCACAAGAAACTACAGGAACAATGGACAAAAATGATGCATAAAATAAACTCAACTGTCTTGCTAGGTGTTAAAAGTCAAGGAGAAGGTTTTGAGAAGGGATTTAAAACCGGACAGAGAGGAGGCCTGTTTGATTTGCTGAGGCAGGTTGTTCCATAGTTTTGGAGCTGCAACAGTGTCCCGCAGTGCTGATCACTGAAACCTCAATGCTGCTCTGGAATTTTTTTATTTATTTTCAAGTTTTTATTTTGGTGTGGGGTTTATGGGAGGGTGGAGGGGATATATGTTGGATAAAAGAGGGAACTATTGGTCTGATTCACTGCTTTCAAACATTTTTTTAAAGATGTTTGCCTTATTCTTTTGTGCAATGAGCTCTCTGTACCTTTTTTCATTTCCTCGTGCACCATTTTCTTCTCCTCCTCTAAAAAGTTCTGGTTTTCTTGAATGTCCCTCGTGTCCTTCGCCAGTTGGCTTCTTTCTTTATGGAGTTGCATTAGTTGATGATGCAAATGTTTATTCATTTCACAGATTCTCTCTCTTTCCTCCTTCAAGTCCTCCTTAGTCTTCAGCAACTCATCCTTCTTTTTCTGAACGTGCAGTGTCTTCTCCTCCAATGTCTCCATTTGTTGGGCGAGGTCCTGCAGCAGGTTTTCCCTCTTCTCAGGAAATTCTTCAAGCTGTTCCTTTTAACTGAATGTTTGTTTTCCTGATTTCTGTCCTCTCCAGTTCCAGTTGTTCCCTCTGCTCTTCCAGTAGTTTAGTGTAATTCTCTAAACCTTTCACCAGAATATTGTTTTTACATTTGAACTGTCTCTTCATTTTTCTCAATTTTGGCTTTGATCACTTCAATGCAGATTTCTCTCTTTCCAAGGCTTTCTTTGTATCTTTGACCTGCTTCAGTGTCTCGTCTAAGTCGAGGGAGTGCTGTGTCAGATATTCCTTCTCTGCTTCAAGTTCTTCACGTATTTTCACTTCACTTATTTTGAATTCTGACTTTTGTTCTCTCAACTCTGCCCAACTGTCTTCAAGTCGTTTATAATCTTCCTGCAAAATGTTTTTCTCCCGCAGCATCTTTTCCTTCTCTGTCTGCACTTGTTGGAGACATTCCTCCATTTTAATATTTGTTTCATTTATTTGTCTTTTCTCAAGGTGCAGTTCTTTGGTGTTGGATTGCTCCATTAGAGTTTTCTCCAACTCAAAGTTCTTCTTCTCCTCTTCAAATTGTTTCTTTTCCTCCTCTAAATTTGTGCACCGCTGCTGCAGCTTTTTCACCTCTCCCTGAAATTCTTCACGTTCTTCCTGCAGTTTCAGATGGATGTCCCAGACTTTTCTTTTTTCAAGGTCAAACTTCTCCTTCAGGTCCATCAATTCAGCTTTCTCTTTCTCATTTCCTAGTTTCATCCGTTCAATATACCTTTTTGTCCGTTCAAGTGACCTCTACTGCAGCTTTTTCATCTCTCCCACTTGTTTCTTCTACTTAGTCTAATTTCATTTTTTTCATGTTCCAGATTTTGCCACATGGAATCCAGGTGTCTTCTTTGGTCGTCCAAGTCCCTGATTTCTGTTCCCAGCAAACCAGTTTCCTCCTGCTCATTTTGTCCATTGAACCCTTCATCCTCATCATAGTCATCCTTCAGAAAACACAAAATACAAAAAAAGGAGAAAAAAACAGTCTGTTCTAATGAAAAAGTCTGACCTATCTATCCATCCATCCATCCATCCATCCATCCATCCATCCATCCATCAGTGTAAATGTGGGTGCAGATTACACACTTATTAACCCTTGAAGCATTAGTCCACCATGAAAGGCCGCGCTGCACCTCAGAGCCCACATACACACACCAGTGTTGGGACTAACGCGTTATTTAGTAATGCGTTACAGTAACGCCGTTAGGTTTGGCGGTAACTAATACTCTAACCGCATTACTTTTTAAATTCAGTAACTCAATTACCGTTACCAAACGGTGCGTTACTCCGTTATTTCTGGCTACAGTGAAGCTTTTTTCCCCACACGCGGAGACCGGAGGAAACGTAGTGGGCGTGTGCTTCAAAAACATGACGGTCATGGTGAGCAAAGAGAGCATAGCGAGTTTCACAACGTGGAGATATTGTCATTACAATAATCCCTGGTTTTTTGTGGGGGATACGTTCCAAAAAAAAAGTGAAATCCGCGAAGTAGCAACCTTTTATTGTTTTTTTTACAAGTATTATAGAAGGCTTCAAATTGCGCAGATCAGCACCACCTCGCACGTATTTCACTGCTCTACTGATGCCGCTGCATCCTGACTCGCTCTGTAGCGTCTTTTTCTCCTAAAGCCGCGGTGCAGGTGTGTTTTTTTCGAGAGAAGAACATAGTCATGGGTCATTGTTGTCGCTCTTCTTTTCTTCTGGGCAAAATTATTCTTCTAAACCGACATGCCACCATCGATTATATCTGAGAACTGAAATGAACGATTCATCAAAGGCTCCCGTTCTTGAGCTGCTACTGAAGCTCATTGGCCGTTCTCAGCATTTAGAAGATCTCAGTGATGTGAATGCAAATTAATTGAAACTGTCAAGTTGATCAAAAGTTTGTATTATTCTCCATACAGTACCATGCTGAAATGAAGGCTAGAGGGGCATTCATGGGAGCATTTCAAATAATGTTTTTTTTTTTTTTTTAAGTAACTAAAAAGTTACTTTTCAAAGTAACTCATTACTTTTTGGTCTAAGTAACTGAGTGACTAACAGTTACTTTTTAGTGAAGTAACTAGTAACGGTAACTAGTTACTATTTCTCAGTAACTAGCACAACACTGGTTGTAGAGTAGTTCCACCTTTGACTGTACTTTCTTTCACTTCCCAAAGTGCTTATTTTCTCCTCATGCCCGGTCCTGGAAGAATCCCACATCTTGTTTGTGGTGTTTCAGTGCTACAGGCCAGCGAGCTCGTGGTGGACGCCGTGAGGTCTGTTTTTCTTCCTCTCAGTACAAAGCTCTGTTGTCACGGTGCAGGGGCAGCCGGCTGCTCTGACTCAGCTGAACAAGCGCTTAACTCTCGCCGGGGCACAGATATGCTCATTGATCTAAGCAGGCGGAGATGTGCAGATGGGTTAATCAGGCTTATATTGTCTTCTTTTTCTTCCTTTGAACCCCAGTCAAAGTCAGGGAAATGGTGCAAACAAGATTGTTTGCAGAAAGAAGAAAGCCCCTGTAGTTTCCTTGATAACAGCCTCCTGCAGCCATGTGTAAAAACCATAAACGTAATATAATAAAATTAGGTGATCTATTCGAATCAAATACCTTTTCATTGCTTCTTCTTACATGTAAAAAACATCTCACCACACTGTTTTCATATCGTGAAAGTCCCGGATAAAAACGCCTCAATAGTCTCCACTGTGCTTGTGCTTGTTTGCCTCTTTGTGTTGCTAATCAGGCCAGGGTGGTTCCCCTAAAATAAGAACGCAAACTTGTGACCAGCTTTCCATTGGATCAGAATAAAACCTTTGCTTTTCACACAAGCTTGCACATATGTATTTCATGCCCAGTCCTGCGTTTGTGCTCTGAATGTTGCCCTTTCACGAGGCTGCTCGTGTTTTACATTCACATCACATCCTTGGGCGTATATTTAGATCTGAAGCGAGCACCATCACTGGGATGTGGCCCTCATCTGATTCCGTGCCGACGTATTTATGGTGATCCCCCGGGCTGAGTCATCCACATCATTCTGCAAACTATTGAGACAGAAGCAGAGGGAGAGTCGTCGGGCGGACACAGCCTGTTTTTGTGCTTTCTGAACACAACTAGATGAACAGACACTCTAAAACCCGATGCTACCCAAATATAGAGATGCTCATGATCCGCCTTGGCGTTAGATGAAAGAGCGGGAGCTGGAGAGGCAGCGGTTTCTTGGCGTGCAGAAAACCCCAGAGCGGAGCTGGAGAAGGATAGTTGTTCAATATTTACATAAAGGAGTTAGCAGTGGTGTGGAACAGTTAACATATCCTGGATGACAGAAATTAAATTAACTGCTCTACACTGATGACCCGGTCCTTCTGACACAACTGGTACTGCAGAACCCCCTCTAACACCTGAAGCAGTGCTGCACTTAATCTGAAAAAGACCAAAACTTTGATGGAAAAAAAAGAAAAAAGGCAACAGACAGCACCGCCCCAAAGTACAGGACGCAGTGCACTTACCCTGGCTCCATCTTTACTACACCAGGAAGTCCAAGCAATTCAGCGAATGCACTAAAAGAGGAAGTCTGCAGGGCTCGCTATGCTACAAACACAAGTTTGCAAGATAAACATCTTGATTACAGTCCAGTGCAAAATAGTCAACGTTATAATTTTACCTGTAGAGGTCTCGGCATGCTTGACTACACATAATCATCCAACTGAAGGCTTACATGCAGAATCCTGCTGATAACATATTAAAAGTCGTCAAATTATGCACGAGGGACAGAATATGGTAACTTTCCACTCACTTTCCTGATAAAAAAAAAACCCAACAAAAACACTGCAAGAGCTGAAACCTTGAGAGAGTCCTCGGGGCCAGCTGGCACCGAAGTTGACCGGCTCATTGACAAAACCATGATTACACTGAATTTAATCCAGCTCCGCTCCTTTAACATTAAGAGCCAACAAAATAATGAAAAAAAACAAGCAAAAGACTAAAGCTCTTTGTAACACTGGACATCGACTAACTATCTGAACCTAAAAAGAGAAAACAATCTGGCAGAGGGAAGGGGTCTTAAGCAGCTCTTCTCTGAAATTAAAAAACTAAAACTATGCCAAAAGCTCCACACTTCTGTTCCTACTTCTGTTCTCTTATTAGACAGACTCTGCATACAGTCATGCTAATAAATCCCTTTTGAGTTTCATGCTTCAAAGCTGATTGAACCAATTTTTAAGAAGGAATAACTACTGAATTATAGAGATATTTTCAGAAAGGATCCTCTGCACACTGATCAGAAAACTGTTGAACATTACAGACTTCTCTGACAGAGATGTTTGTGAGCACAATAGTGGTTTCACACCTTTGTGTATCTTTGTGTGATTATAGGTTAATATATCGGGCCTCAATGCAAGGTGTTTTTATCAGTGAACCTCCACCGACAGTCCGGCGTGGAGATGAGACATTCGTCAGACTGCTGATGCTCAACGAAGAGCTTTAAACAGTGCGTGTGCTGAAAAATCAGTGAACTTTATTGATAACTTTAACGTCGTCTGGGAACGCAGACATCTTTTTTAAGGCAGATGGATTTTGTCTTAAGTATGAAGCGCTGCTGTGCACCTCAAACAGCAGCACCAGCCGCCTCCGCCGAGAACTGGAGGCGAGGAAATCAAAGACAACTGATAAGACGGCGTTCTGAAGGACAATTACTGCCTGCTGAGATAAGGAAGGCCCACTGAGGACAGCAGACCCAGAAATACCCCCC
Source organism: Cololabis saira (assembly GCF_033807715.1). Taxonomy (NCBI): domain Eukaryota; kingdom Metazoa; phylum Chordata; class Actinopteri; order Beloniformes; family Belonidae; genus Cololabis; species Cololabis saira. The sequence goes on from NC_084590.1 coordinate 42,551,056, forward strand.
ACCTCCTCCACAAACAGTGCCGTCATGATCTGTCTCGGCATATCAAGGATGACGAGGTTGTTTGTTCCAGAAACAATCTGATATGTAATGGGTCCAGGCAGGAAGATTTACCAGCAGTGACTCTTTCCACGAAAAGCTTGGGCCGTCTATGGGAGAATGCCGTAAAATCTCTGTTCTGATAGGTCACAGAAAAAGAGAAGATAACAAGATTAGAAACAGAATACAAACATTCACACTTATTCCTTGTCAATCTCAGCTTTCCACCAAAAATAATACCAGTTGTTTCGTCACTTAAACTGGCTCTGACTTTTAATCAATGATTTCATTACTGGGCATAATATTGATGTTATGTTCTATACACAAAAATGTTTAGGTGAAAACAGTAAGACACCTGCTTTGATAGAGTCGACGTCCCGCCATCTTTAGTCTCGTAATACCAGTTTCTAGCATGTGTGGCTAGGGTTGCCACCTTTCAGAAATAGAAATAAGGGACGCCCTGATTTCAGCAGCGCAGGAGCCAAAAAAAAGCCCCAAAACTTCTAAACTGAATAAAAATGTGTTTATTTTATATGAAAAAACTAAATGCTTTGATTTAAAGTTTAAAGTGCTTTAATAGCATTGAACTGGCATGACTGTACAGACAGCCAACCGTACTAGCTACTGAAATATCCTCCTATGCTACGTATGTCCACATCAGCCAAGATGTAGAATATATCTTACAGGTGAAGAATATGGTGTAAAGGTTAATTTATTTCAATAATTCAACTAGAATATGGTGTAAAAGTTAATTTATTTCAATAATTCAACTAGAATATGGTGTAAAAGTTAATTTATTTCAATAATTCAACTAGAATATGGTGTAAAAGTTAATTTATTTCAATAATTTAACTAGAATATGGTGAAAAGTTAATTTATTTCAATAATTCAACTAGAATATGGTGTAAAAGTTAATTTATTTCAATAATTCAACTAGAATATGGTGTCAAAGTTAATTTATTTCAATAATTCAACTAGAATATGGTGTAAAGGTTAATTTATTTCAATAATTCAACTACAATATGGTGTAATAGTTAATGAAAATACGGTACAAATCGTGTCCCGTATTAGTTCAATACGGGACGCAACATTTTTTTCTCAAATAAAGGACAATTCCGTATTTTACGGGACGGGTGGCAACCCTATGTGTGGCGGTAGCGAGGGATATAACCACCACAGAAAAACATGATGGCACAAAAAAGTCGTGCACTTTGCTGGCGTAATTGGACTCACTAAGACAACTCAGGGACAGCGATGAAAGTAGCCTAAGTTTGATGCAGAACTGGCAACGTTTTGTCTAGATTGGTAAGTAAACTGCTGCTGCTGAAGTCAAGTTACTATGGCATCAATTCAATGCCAATCATATTGATCTAAAATGCACAACTGAGAAAGACGGTTTAGAAACGGAGATAATTTCAGAAATGATGAAGAGAAAAGACAAGTGTGATGATTTTGATTCCATGTTTACAGATTCTGTGTTTTGATTCTCAGATTTTGGGTTTCAATTTGCAGTACAGTTGGCGTTGAATTCACGCCATAGAATTGGTGAGGATGGACTCTGCTTTTCCTTCTTTCTTTCTTCTATCTAGACCAACTCACTTTGTGCTGCTACACTGCTCCCATATTGAATGGAGTGTGGAGTATGAATGTAATTTTGCTTTCACATTACACATCACTCCTTTTAATATTTTAATATTTTCAACATCTTACCTTTTTTTTTGTGTCCCTGAATTTAAAGCTCCATTTTACAGCTGTTGCCGTGTTTTGGGGATTCGGCCTCCCCTTGAGTGTGTGTGTGCCTCCTTGCTTGGCTTAGTAGTTGGCTTAGTTTGGCTTGTATTGGAGTAACTGTACTGCGAAATTCTGTTTTGTTATTGTTTTTTTTGTAAATAAATAACTTTCAACTACCCTAAAAACTTTGGGTATTTATGTTATGTCCCTTTTCCTCGAGCGGGTCGTAACATGAGTGGCGGCTCGTCTGGGAACCTCTGTTAAAGAAGACCTGGATATTTGGAAGTTTGGCTTCATTTGACTCTGCAAATGTAGGAAGGACAATCTGGTTGAAAAGGCCGCCCACTTTAATGAATCTTTTGCTGAATCAATCTTGAAAAAAGAGTTGATAACATTAGTTATAGATAAGTTTGATTGTGCATCCGGAGTCCCCTGTGGTGGGGAGGGAAGCTGCTGCACAAAGAGGGCCTAGTGCTGGGAGTGAGCCAAAGACTCATGGTAAAGCCCTGGAAGCTGTTGCTGCTCTTCCTTTAGGGTTTAGATCATGACTGTGTCAAGATGTCCATTTTACGGGCCTATTAATTAGTCTGGAAGCCTACAGACAAATATGTAAAAGTCACAAAGAGGCCCCAGCAGCAACTTATGCTGAGTTCATGAGGGAAACTCTCTTTGATAAATGGAGCACGGCTTGCAGAGCCACTGAAAGAGTTTAAAAATTGTAGTGTACGTGTAGTTTACGAACAGAAGGTCTCATCTCTTTCTGCTGCCTCTGTTCTGGCTGATGAGTACGTGCTCACACCTGTAGCGGAGCAGGCGGGGGGGCAGGGGGGGCGGCCGCCCCGGGCCCACTGCTCCGGGGGGGCCCACTCCGAAGAGGAGAAAAAAAAAAGTGTTCTGAATAAAATAAGGAAAGTTGGACTGTATAACACTTGCGTTCATAAGGATAAAGTTGTTTAAAAAATAAAAATGAAACAAATAGTCCCTTCTCCCCGTGTGTGTCTCCCTGTCATGCACGGGTTCGCACGCACATCTGTTTAAGGCGGATTTATGGTTCCGCGTTACACCAACACAGAACCTACGGCGTAGGGTCCGCGTCGCCGCGTAGCCTACGGCGTAGTAATGCGTCGAGCCAGTTGTCGCATCAGAGCCTTAAACTCATGCTGAGTTTCAGCAGCTGAAGTTGATTAAAAACTCTCTCCAGGCTGCATGGATGAGGCCAGACTACCAAACCTCACCTTGCTCTCAATCCAGAGGGACATCGCCGTTGATGAGAGCAAGTTTATTGTGACCAAAAAGACGATTCATTAAGACATCCAGTGCTGAGGTTGAGGTTGCCAGATCTGACAGGTTCCAGCTCAAATGCAACGTAAAACCCACCGAAATAATGAAAAACCAGCCCGAATCTTACATTCTCTTGTTAAAACCATAAATTATTAAATGCGTAATACATTTCATCTTCACATTACTAAATAACCTAAAAAAAAGTTCAGGCTCCAAAGAAAAACTACAATAAAATGGAGCAGAATATATATTATCAGTGAGTTTATTGTGTAAATTTCTACTTTTCTCTGCCATAATGGAAACTTTTTTTTGTTAATAATTTCTCCTAAATATTTAGTAAAACCCAGGAAAAGCAGCCCAAATATATATTTTTTTAGCCCAATTGGGCTGAAACCTGCCCAACCTGGCAACCTCACCTTGCTCTCAATCCAGAGGGATTTCGCCGTTGATAAGAGCAAAGTGATTGAAAGGTAAAGAACCGGCTGATGAGATAAAAAAGTCGAAATTATGAGATAGAAAGTCGAAATGATGACTTTTTCTCATAATTATGACTTACCGTGGGGATATTTTTATTTTTAAGGCTAAGATTTCATCTTATTTTTTTGTTTTACTGGCGGAAATGAGCTTCCATAGACATCGCTGGATGTCATTTGATTTTTATCTCCAGTTCGATACTTATATCTTAAAGTCTGCATTAGGCTTATAATTAGGTTTGACATAATGACTGGTAAATCCATGGTGCTGAAACCTCAAGTGATGGTTCTGACCGTGTCGCTGCTGCTGTTGGAATTGTGGTTGGTTGGGCCTGATCTGTGGCATTTTTAGCGATTAGGTTTTAACGGGATGTTTAGGCCTCAAGGGCCCATCTAAAATGCTTCGCCGCCCCTAGGCTGGGACCCCTGCTCCGCCCCTGGCTCACACACAAGCCTGTGTTTGAGTCTGTGTGAAACGCCTGGCGCTACTGTACGAGCCACAGCCTGCACCGACAAGGCTGTTGCCGTCTTATCAGTTGTCTTCATCAGAGAAGATGAGACACGTTGTTATTGTCGTAGATCTGGACATCTCCCTGCAAGCTGCACTTTTCTAAAAAGAAAAGTACAATAAAGGTAATGGATCACCTCCTAAAGGCCTTGGGTTCATAAAAACTGAAACTGCTCATAAAACTAATCCTGTTTCTCCTGTTGGCCCAGATCCATGTTTTGAGCCATTCATTTTCGATGAGTATGTACCTCTGATGGAAAATTCAGCCTTGGCTACTTGATTAAGCCCAAGCTGCTGAGAGCAGCAAAATACCAGCCTTGTATACAGACTGGTAGTCTGATGAAAAAAGATTAACACTGACTTTAAAGATGTTTTTCTTTACTCGAATCATAAGAATGAATCATCCTTTATGCCTTAAAATCAGTATGCTTCCTCTGTTTCATCGTCATTCTGCATCAAGACACCTCATGTGTGTTTTGACCCTTTTACATGCAACTTTTTAATTCAAATTACTGAAATCTGGATCCTCTCTCACTCAGTTTCAGTCCAGATATTCCCCTCGTTGGAAACAACACATTAAAGAGCATTTGATGGGTTTTTCCACAACAGTACCTCTCTCAGGTGGGTCTGCTGATCAGTGTGCGTATTGAGAGACGCTGGTGCCTCTCAATCTATAATTCTGGCTAGTTCTGAGTCTTCTTGTGGTTATAGTATTGTGTCCAAATCAAAACAAAACTAATAACTGGGGGTTTCCCTGTAGCTTTTGGTCCTTCTCAGCCTATAAAAGGCTGGCTCTCTTGATGGGTAACGACAAGTACTGGATTCTCCGAGCTTTGAGATGGGTAACGTGAGTAAATCTGAAATTAAGTTGTTTCCGTCCTGTGCAAAGAATCCTGCCAAAGCCTGTGGAGTTGGCAGAGGTGGACAGAGTACTCGACCCCAGTACTTGAGTGAGAGTACAAATACTACTGGTCAAAATTTACTCCAGTAAATTACTATATTTTTTCTAAATTAATTGTTGCGGCTATGTCTTCACTTGTTGCGGCTCTGTCTTGACAAACGCAGGCTACTTTGGCGGTATGGTTTTGAGGAGGCTTGACGTATTTCCTCTTTACGTACATCCCAGTGGAGAGCGTGCACTGTGATAGGTCTCCTCCTTTGACAAAAACAGCTTGTGTCCAATAGGATTTTAGGGAAGAAGAAAAAAGAGCAGACCTGAAAGTAACAAGTACTTTTCAGCCTTCCTAGAAATTTACTCGAGTAAAAGTAAAAATATTTGTCTTGGAAATGTATTCAAGTAAGAGTAATAAGTACCAAAGAAATCTAATACTGAAGTAAAGTACAAATCCTCTGGATATGTACTTAAGTACAGTACTCAAGTAAATTTACTCTGTTACTGTCCACCACTGGGAGTCGGGTAGTGTTCTCCCGTGCCCAGAGCAACTTTCCAGGACACCTGAAAACTTCAACATCCAGGTGTAAACATGAAAAAGTCAAAGGTTTTCTGATTCCTCCATCCCACAGACACATGGCTGAAATCCAAACGTCATTATGGACCTAGAGTCGTGTTTTTGAGACACCAAAGTCCTTATATAACGATATCCGCAGGTGGACCCAACAGTAATCTCTGGAAACGCCTTTAATACACTACACGCTGAATATAGAGGACAGTACAGTCTTGTTTTCATAGATGTGACATTAGTTTGAGGAGTGAAAAAGTTACTTGTCAGACAGAATAAACCAAAAAGAGGAAACATGAGTCAACACCCATTATCATTTTATTACATCAGTTACCAAGGCGACGGCTCTGTCATCCTCATTTGAACAGATCAGAAAATATTAATCTTTTTCAAGAATTTGAAGTTTGTACAAATGGTGCACACTGACACGATTGTTTCGGAGTTTCATCACAAATGAACTGAGCTTAAGAGTGAAAGTACAACAATCAGAAATCAACTGGAAGTGATGGCAGGTATCTGCATGACAACACAAAAAACAAAACAAAAAAAAACAAAACAAAAAAAGCAGTGCATTGTAGTCATTTTGTAAAAATCACTCACATAAAATACTGTTTTCAGTATTCAAGTTTTGCCTGGGAAGTGGACTCTGCTACAAAAACGGTGCTGAACTGAGATGAGAGTAGTGAAAGAGCGGCGGACACTCAACAAGACGGAGAGACAAAAGAAAAAGAGGGAAACATTGCATGCTATAATTTGAGTCCACTTCAGTGAGTGTGATACAACAGACATTTCCTCCTGTCTGCTTCACTTCTGAACCTCGTGAGCTTTGGCACTTTCACTGGCAGTTCCTGTTGGCACCGAGTGGAAGACGAGCTTGTTTTCTCTGGGGAACCGCACCAATTTCAACATTTGCTTCTGTCACTGGCTTTTCTGAGGCGAATACACAAAGAAAGCACATGCATCAGTTTCTAAAATGTAAATAAATAAGTCGTTTCTAGGTTCCTCCTCGGCGTTGAACGTCTGCCGTATGGGGTGAAAAAAACAAAACAAACTGGTCATGTTTGCTGTTCGGTTTGAGCTGCAGAGTCACGCTGCAGTGACGAACGCTGAAGAGCAGGGAAAGCCGTTACAGCATGTTTGCATAAAGATTACCAGCTGCCATAAAGGCCCAAGCCACCATGTTATATAAGAGACAGGAAACGACGATGACTCAAGCTTGATGTCATTTTTTCTTGAACTCCTAGTAATAAATAACTAATGCTTAAAATCCAATCTCTTTTAAAGCCAGTCTATGTAGTTATGCCACTTCTAACCACATGGGCCATCTGCTGCGTTGGGAAGAAAAGAGCCACAGACAATGTTTTCATGATGAGACACAGCTGACATGTGTTGTAATACCAGACTGCTCCACTAGGGGATCACTTTGCCTTGCTGCCCCCGTGTGGTCACAAGTGTTATTGCTATATAGAGTGGTTTTAATCTCCTAATTGCTTTGATTTGAGTGATTGATATCAAATTTACAGCCCGGTTTGAATAAAACAAATGTCTTATGCCCATATTTGTCTTGTTTTGTCATAACTGAAATTACTATAAAGTAGATGATGCCAGCAACACATTTCACAATACAGTTTTATGCTTTTAAAGAAAAACTTAAATATACAGATAAGTAACTTCACTGGGTGGAGAGGTCGCACTTTTCAGAGGAAAAAATAAGAGATAAGGTTGCTGCTTTTAAATTAGTTTTTTTGTCTTCACTATGAAAAATGGAAGTGTTGGAGGATTTCTGCAACTTTGGTACACAAAGTTAGTATTCAGTGAAAACAGAATCTCTGTACACAAGGGACAAGCCTGGAAAGCCAATAATAAATACAGATAATCATCAGACTGCATCCGGCCACATAGGTATCAGTCTACCATGCAGGGAGAAACATCCAGAAGTCCCTCTGGCTTTTCTCAGTGCAATTTAATATGGCTTTAGGCCAACATTCGTGGTCCAGTAAATTCAAATTTGAAATTCTTTTGGAAAATCGATGCAGCTGCACCCAAAGGGCTAAAGAGGGCAGGGACCAGGCAGCTTCTTTAGAAATCAGCCCTGTAACAGTACACGTGTCTATTAGTGTACGAAACATGACAAACAGTGCATGGTGGTCTTGTTAATCCTTTTTGGGGAAGGTCTTAAAATGCCATAAAATGCCTAACAATATTTTACACTTTTGTCGGTTTTTTTTTACAACATATTGATTCTGCGAGACGTTTACCCCGAAGTCTGCACCTGCAAACGACCAAAAACATTTGGAAAATTCTGAGTTTCACTGTCACATCTGCAGTAGTTGGTCTTAAAAAGGAGAACTGATAGAAAATCCGGTCGTGTCCAAACTTTTCTGAAATGTGTTGCTGACATCAAATCCACAAGTGATTTTTTTGGAAACAAGAAAACTTTGCACTTTCAGTTTTATTTTAAATGATTTTGAATTAACTAGGTTTGATTATTAATAACAATTCACACAACCCAATAACCAGTCAATAAATATCAGATAAATTAAGGTTACCCTGATAAATCATGGATGAATGCCGAATTAGGATTTATTCATTACTTTCAAGTAAGTTCATTGCCATTAAATCTTTTTTAGATTTAAAACCACAACTGAGACGAGGGAAAACGAGATGTTAGCAGGGTTGAACCGGGATTTGTGACGTCTGGTTCTGACTCTGGCTCGGCTGAAGCAGCAGCGCCGAGACCTTCGAGTCCGTCTGAGCGTTTACAGGATGACGCTTCAGATACGTGAAAGAACGGCTGCACAAGAAACATATAAATGATAGCATGTTTACGCTTGACAGAGTTATGAAAAACGTGGTTTTTGTAATTAAAAAGTTAATTAATAATTAACATTTTCACAGACTTTATGATAGTATGTATGTTGCATCATTAGTGCAGATTTCCACATAAGTCCTGCATGTTTTCATATCTAACACCCCGTGATTTAATAGTTTATTAAGTGTTTACTAAATGATTTACATAAAATCATCATTCACAGCAGCAATCCTAGAAATCAAGAAATCATCTTTGATTTCTGTCTCCTGCTATTGAAAAATGCAAATAAATGCCTACATGCAAGGTGAGAAGAAGCTGCAATAACGTCTCTCATTCTTTGCTTATTAATTAAAACAAAATCATAGGGGTGTCCTATTTTTTGAGGGGAATATTTTCAGCCCTAGCCTTAAGGTGGGCTGGTAGGGGTTCACATGGTGGGAAAGAGAAGGTGAAAGGTTAAAGGGTAAAAAGGAAACCATCTAAACAAGGTTATAACTGTCTGGTCTGCACGCCAGTGAAAGTGATTTAAATTGGGATTTTAAAGGCAATTTACAGTAAGCAAAGCTGTCAATAATTCAATCTAAATTGGAAATAATTTATCTCTCAGAATATTAAAAAGTACGCAGGCTGCAAACACCCTTGGTGTTAGTGTTACAAGGTTTCATTCAACCTTTAAAACTCAACTAAAAACCAAAAACGCGCATTTCCATTAGCGTTGGCGCCGAGTGTATTTCCAGGATCTGATGGATACGTGTCTTCACTTAATTCTACATTTAAGGGAACTAAACAAATGTTATGTCAGTGGAATGGAAAGTTTAATAAACTAATATTTAATAAAGTCTCGATCTGAAGACGAAAGTGATGTTTTCAATAGTTTACAAACGTTGAACAACTCAATCTGATGAAAAGTCAGATGGGACTGATTTATCGGACGTTTTGAAATGAAACCAGATGGTTTTATTCGACTATAAAGCCTCAACTCTTTTATTCGTCTGCCGATGTTTCTCTCACGTATGACTGATGGACACGTGACTGGCGTGGACGACCGGCTCCCTAAATCCATCAACAGAGAAATGATTGTGCTTTTATGCTTATTTAGTGTCACCACTGAGAATCCATCTGAAAATAACGGCGTGACGCCTCCAAGTTCGCTGTAAACGGTTTAATTCACGGAAGAGGAGCCGAGTTGGAGCGTCGCAGGTAAACTGTGGCTTTGCATGCTTTCATGCCCGTTAAAGTACTAAGATGTACACAGCTGAAGCCATGACGAGGCAAGTGTACCATTAAGGCAACGTGCCGGGGCTGAACCCTGGAGGATCCTTCTCAGATCTTACAGTAGAGACACTATAACGATGGCTGGACCTTTCCTCTAACATGGTGGCGGGTACCTTGTAACTACAACATGCTCCATGAAACCTTAGACTGCGCTGGGTTCGTGCTCAGTGAGGAAACTCAAGATGGTTGGTGTCGGTGGACGAGGTGGAGGACCCGTGTGACGGTTACTGCGCATCAACTTTTCCCAAATATGACTGAAGCTTGGTTTTTACCGGCCCACGTCCTCCGATGGGCTCGGGTCTACAGGACCGGCGGGGGGGTGCAAAGAGTCAAAGAGTTGCTCGGTGTTTGACTTGCAGGTTGTACGCGTGTTGTGAATCCAGAGTCTTCCTCAGGAAGCCGCAGAGCCTCCGGTGAAAGCTGCTCGTCAACAGTCCGACCGGAGCTGAGGCCGCAGAATCACGCCGTGATGTTTCGGTTGAAGTCGTACGACAGCCGTCGCTTGGCGGCTGCCGTCTGAGCGTGCCGATTGGCCGAGGGGAGGCCGGGGGAGAGGCGGCGGGTGGTTGTCCAGGACGCGGGTCTGTTTTCCTGTGAAGATCCCAATGAGAAGGAGATCACATTATTGTGCATTTCCTGCTGCACGAGAATTATCACGCTGGTTTATTACAACAAGCTTGACATTAAACTCGCTGCTGATTTCAATCGCACATTTGCATATTTTGCAGGTATCCCTGCAGCGTTTCTAGGGCGGTTCACCTCAGCCGCCAGCTCGCTCCATTAAATGGTCAACAATCCTTTTGCTGCGTCTCCGAGCCATCAGTCAGACAGCACCTCATTTTACAGGCTGTTAAAGAGTTCATTTAAAACCTGGTCCTAAGTACCCCTCATTAACTCCTCTCGTTAACGTGCAGAGAGCACTTCCTGTCTACCCGGACGCCAGGCCAACCTGTCAGCATGATCAAGTGAGCGGTTCTTTACTCACATGTGGAGGCTGGAGGTGTAACGTCTTCAGCAGCAGCTCACGTGACACGCCGTCGGCTCTCTTGTACCTCTGGCCGATCATCTTGTTCAAGTCGTGGAAACTGTCCAAGAGCCTGCAGGAAAAAAGGGACAGAGTTGCTTTACATTACAGATGAATAAATCTTTTATAAAAAAATTTCATAACATAAATAATGTTGTTTTTTTTATTAGGTCGGCACCATCTTCACCCTCTCCTCTTCCTCAGGGCGCGACACCTCTTTTGAACTGACATTACAGCTCCTCGCTTTTCCAGGAACGGCAAAAGGAGCGAGATGTGAATGTCTCTTTTCTTTCGAGCACAACGCCTTACACATTTATTCACACACACTCCAAACTTCACCCGTCACTGTCTCGTCTCCCCTTTCCTACTTTTTTTTGCTCCACTTTTGGTGATCTTAGTCTTTTTTTGCTCTCTTCTTTCTCATCCCTTTTCTTTAGGGACTAATAAATTATAGTAGACTGCCAAGAGGGCTGGTGAAGTTTGTTTGAAGATTAAAATGCATACATATGCTAGAGGTTTTTACCAAACTTGGTATTAACCATTAATATATATGCAGACAAGAGGAAAAAAACAACTCACTTCCTCCATTATATTTTGCTTTCAGACTCAACAAAGTTCAACTTGCAGTTCCTTGCTGAAGCCACATGATGGCCACAAAGTTAAAGTAGAAGCAGTTGCTTATCACTACATGTATTAAGTGTTTTATTATCGTCATTATTATGATTTTGTCATCACTTTTTACAAAAAGCAAAAAGTGATGATTTCCACTGTGTGAAACAGCAACATAATTCACCAGACAAATATATACAAACATATTGCTTGAACGGCATTAATATGCAAAAATACATATTCAAAGCCTCAATACTGGATGCTAATTTGAAAGGATGAAGTGATCATTTGAACTGTTGGGACTGATACTGCTTCATCATCCCGAGCGTAACGGGAAGCTCTCGTCCTGAAGCAGCTGCTGCACAGCAGCAGGCTAAGTGGCTGTCACGCCAGCATCCCGTCATGTGAGCGGTTCGGCTAATCTGCACCCCGGACAGGAACACATTCTGATTACAGGGAAAAGCTTCCACAGGGGCAGCAGACTGCAGATCGATGGAGACGGCCGGCCTACCCCTGATCCTGGCTGGCTGCGCCCCGGAGGAGCTGCGTCAGCGTGGGAACAGCATCCAGGCCGCGGGGGTCAGACGGGCCGGGGAGGGAGGGGAAGGCTTCAGCGAAGGCCCACGCCTGCAGGAGACATGCACACCTCAGCAGTTAGTGCAACCTGGCAGCGAGCATGTTTGTCCTACAGTTTCTAAAAACAGAAATTGGTAAACAAGCACAGAAGCACTCGAATGCTCAGAAACAAGAAATCCAATAGCATTTAGAGAAAAAAAGCAATATCGATCTATTACGTATGAAGGAAAGTCCTGATCTTCTTCGTGGCGTTGCAGGCATATGAAACATCTCATTTAAAAACAGCTTGCTCCTCACTCTCCTGCACTGCAGCTTTGAGCGGGGCTCATTTCTCATCTGCAGCCTGGCACCGAGGAGAGCGTCCACCGGGAGACTCCCTGCAGTGAAAGCTCCTTCCTTCATTTTTCATGAAAAAAAGCACTCAGCGCTCCGGCTGCCTCGGTGTGCCTCATGCTGCTGTACAAAATACTGATTAACTACAGGTCTAAAAAGTTAGTCACGCTTCCCACACGGCAGCGATGTGACACTTCCTGTTACCATGGCAATGGGGGAGCAAACAGGGATAAAACAGCACGCTTGTGACCGATTGTATTTCCGCCAAGACGGTCAGGACTGGAGGTCACAGACGGATGAATTTCAGGCTGGATTAAAATCACTGACCATGAAAAAAACCCCCCCACTGATGATATCTTCAGATATGATTTTAAATAATCCGCCCCCCCCCCAACTACCATGCATGGTTTATCAATCAGCCTGCTCAGATTTCTACAAGCTTTCATTTCTCTCCCACATGAAGCCCAGTGGACGGGATAACTACTTCAATAACTCCTGAATGTTACGCCTTAACGAGCGTGCAGATCTCCAGACAGGTTTCACACTAAAGGGGATCATAAACCCAGCGCTGAGGCTCCTTTTCTTAGGATTCTGGAAATTGTCATGTATTCTGGGTTATTTTTGCTCATTCGGGAGTGTGTGCAAGCAAAGAATATAATTCAACCAAACCTAAAGACTGTAAAGTGTCACTATGAGAGCCCTGATCGAGCCTGGCAAGGAACAATGACGTATAATGGTATATTATTATTGTACATTATATTATCGTACATTATGAATATTAGAGTAAAAACACACTGGAATACACTGAACACTGAACTGATGTTGGGTTCAAACAAAAGATTTGAGGCTTGTAGTTTTTTGATATAACCAAATATGCAGCAAAATGCCAATTAATTAGACCTACTGTACGCCAAAATAATTACTATTTTAAGCCTTAAAAGGCTCATAAATGTTATTCCACTTCAGTAATAGGGTGTCTAGGGTCCCTACAGACAGAATTGGGCAATTTTAACTTTGCATGTGTGCAAAAAAGTGTATAAAAAAGATTAATTGTACAAGAATCTTTGTCCCACGGCCGTTTTTTTCTCTTTCTGTCATAAATCCGTATCAGTAGAGTACTGATGTCATGCTACTGTCAATAAACACAAGAGGAGGGGATTTGAAAGTTTCTGCTTTCATAGATCAGTAGTTATATTTCTGTGTTAGAAGCAGAGGCCGTGAGCTCTCCTAGCTTGTGTGTACGGACTGTAGCGTGACATCAGTAGTCTACTTGTATGGGTTCAAGACAAAATAGCAGCGACGTGGACGCTATCAAGCGGTTTAAAAACATAAAACTTCTGAGGCACAAAGGTCCGTGTGATGCTGTCGATTTTCCAAATCTAATTTCCTTCCAGGAGCTGTACCGGAGCTGGAGGCAATTTCCCTTCTAATTGTGTAGTTTGATCAGCGCCGGAGCCGTCACCGTCCAGTCAGCGTGAGGTGTAAAGACAGCGTCATAATTGGACTTGCAGAGTCGGCGGCTCAGTCAGGCTTTTCTGCATGCACGCCGGCCTCCCCGACCAGAACTGAAGCATGCATGTGAAGTCGGCGGGTGAGTCTACAAATGTCTACAGGGATGAATGTGAGATTACAGGGTTGAGTGGTTCCTTTGGCTCTGTGCAGCTTCGTGACGGAACAGTGACCTCAACACTGAATCGCAAACGTTTTCTGCAATGTTTCCTGCCTATTGAATGGATTTTCACAGAGAGACAACGTTTTACTTATCACTGAGAACAATAATTTGCAAGCTCAAACCCTTACTGACTTTAATTGGAGCCCATACCGATGGAGAACCAATCAGAGCAGGATGTAATGACCATTTCACTTTACTTCTCATCAACAACAGATTTTTTTAAACATTAATGAGGACAAAAGTTTACCGTGTTGTGATCGGTTGGCGGTCTGTCTCTCCTCGCCTCCGAGGCGCTGGTGGGCCACCATTGACCCACGGGGTCTTGACCTGCATGGGAGGCATCCTGAGGAAAGGCTGTCCAGCTGTCGTCTGATTGGTGGACTGAGCGGTCCTCAGAGGGAAGTGTGCAGGGGGCCGACTCCCCAGCGACGCTGCAGCTTCCAAGTGCTGTTTTTAAAAAGAAACAATTGCAAAGTTATTTTTATCATTATTCCCTGGTATTTTAAGGACTCTTTGAGGTATTTTAATGTGTCGTGTCAACGCATCATTGTGCCAAAATAAAAAAATATATAAATGGGCAAATCTTAATCGAGGCTGTGCAAAGCTGTTAAAGCCACTCTGTGTAGCAGTACCACTCCTGACCACATGGGGGCAGCATATGACAAGGATGTTAACGTCCTGAAGAAAGACAGGGGTATTTAAATATATATAAAATGTGTGTGTGTGTAAGGGTTTAAAGGTAGGGTAAGAGATTTCTGGATGACGTCCTATCTGGTTTTTTTTGTTTTTTTTTTCAATCAACAAAACACAAACTCCTGCCCGTGAATTTGACAAAAGGTGTTCACGGTTAACAATCCTACTGTTAAGATTCAGACTAATGTATCGGTATCGGGACTTGATGATCGTATTAAAATAAAATCATTATCACAATTGTTTTTTTACACCAGCAGTTCTTTTCCTAATCACCTGGTTTCATCGTCCCGTCATTCTCTGATCTGTACGAGACACCGTGGGACTCTTGGTGTAAGACTTTGATCACATCTCACTGCAAAGAAACCTTTCAATGAATATTGTATTTTCCTCCGACGCCGACCTCTCCGCCGCGGCACGGTGAATCTAAGTGACACTTGACTTGTATTTGCGTGACTGCTTCGCTCTCCCATCGCTCCGTAACCCGGGGCTGGCGTGAGCTTAGAATGGGCTGCCCTGTTTCTGTCCTCCGTCTCCTGTCAGCCCGACCCTGAAAGATTAATGCCCCGTAGTGAGGGGGAGTGATCGGCTAGGAATCCAGGTCAGGGCGGACTGGGAGCTCATTTCCCCCCCGCCGGTTAATGGTGCTTACCAAGCAGAACTCAGCTCCACATATTTATCACAAGATTCAAAGCATGTTTGCCTGCAATAAATGCTGCAGTGTCATACTCTAACTTGTTTCAAGCTCTTAAAAGATGAGTTCAGAGATGCCAGGACTCTTCCCAGCTCAATGCTTTCATGTGCCAGAAGCTGGACCTGGATCCTACCCCGGCTCCTGTGGGCAGTTGAGACCAGTGGCCTCAATTCAGTGGAAGCTAAGGTATGGCAAGGTTACGAGTCACAGAACTTAACTAAAGTATCAATCAACACGTCCAGCAAATACTCATCACAGAAGTCTGCTATGGAGCTTATCTGTGTGGAAAATTGGAACTTTTTCAAATGCAGTCTCGCTCACTGCAAAAACTCAAAATCTTACCAGGAATATTTGTCTTATTTCTAGTTAAAATGTCTCATTTTTTGTCAAAAAATCTCATTTTCACTTAAAACAAGAGTCATCATCAGAAAAATAACTTGTTATTTGACCATTTTCACCTGTTTCAAGTACATTTTCACTTGAAATAAGTAGAAAAATCTGCCAGTGGGACAAGATTTATCTTCTCATTACAAGCAAAAAAATCTTGTTCCACTGGCAGATTTTTCCACTTATTTTAATTGAAAATCTACTTGAAACAGGTGAAAATGGTTGTTTTTGAGTCTTGTCTTAAATATAATGAGATTTTTTGACATTTTAACTAGAAATAAGACAAATATTCTTAAGATTTTGAGTTTTTGCAGTGTATAATAACTAGTGAAATCGATCATGTTGTTCTGATTTGCATTTGTAGTTATTCTATATGTATTAAGTAATAGAATAATCAATACAAATAGACACAGAGTAATTCCATAAATGTATTTAAAAAACAAACATTTACATTTTCCCTTGAAGCCAAGGTGTGGCGGCTGCCGTACCTTCATACCCGATTGACGCCCCTGGTTGAGACTCACCAATTAATGTGACACACGTGTTTTTGGACCGTGCACAAGGAGAACATGCAAACTCCCACCAGAAGACTCCATATCCAACAACTCCACTGGCTTCCTGTCAAATTTCGAACTCACTTCAAAACCCTGCTCCACACTTTCAAGGCCATCCACAACCTCGCCCCCCACCCCCCATACCTCTCTGACCTCCTCCACATCAACACTCCCTCCCGGACTCTCAGGTCCTCCATCAGCATCACTGTGCCTGTTGCCCGTCTGGGGCCGCTCTGGACCCCCCCAATCAGGAACATTAACTCACAATCATTCTTCTATTCCCATGTAAAAACCCACCTGTTCAAACTGGCCTACTCACTTTAATCCCCCGCCCCCCCCCAGGCTACTGCTGATTTCTGATTTTATTGCATTTATATTGTTTTCCTTTTTTGTTCCTTTAATCAATGTTTGTGTGTACTATAAAGGTTACCTTGGGTGCCTTTAAATAAATAAAATGTATTATTATCATCATCATTATCATTATTATTATAACTATTATTATTATTATTATCATCATTATTATTATAATTATTAGCATTATTTTTGTTATAATTATTTATAATAAGACTGCAACTGCACACTATTCCTTTATACTATATTAGTATATCAGACTATTTATTATACTGTACTTACTATGTTTATAGTACATTTATTCAGTTTACAGTACACTTGTTCAGTTTCAGTTTCTTTTTTACTGTATTTTTTTATTTTTCATTTTTTCATACTTATAATTTATCTTTATCGTTTATTTAGTCTGAGTTCATGTTGTCCGACTTTGAGCTGCTGTAGCACCCGAATTTCCCCTCTGGGGATCGATAAAGGACTATCTATCTTATTATTATTAGTATTATTGTCATTATTATTATTATTATTATTATTATTATAATAATAATAATAATAATAATAATAATAATAATAATTATAATAATAATAATAATAATAATAATAATAATAATAATAATAATAATAATAATAATAATTATTATTATTATTATTATTATTATTATTATTATTATTATTATTATTATTATTATTATTATTATTATTATTATTATTATTATTATTATTATTATTATTATTATATAGTTGGATTCAGACAGCAGTGCCAGCCACCTCAGTCCTCTCCACATCTAGATTCTGGCCCTGATGTCGTTGAAAGAGCCGGCCAACGGATGCCGAGGCCAAGTGGATGCAGGTGAGGGAAACTTCCAGCAGAACAGAAGTTATAGTTTAAGAAAAACAACCTATAAAGTTCCTTTAATCTTAGTTGAGTGTCACTTAAGACGCTCTGACCACGTGGCCAGCCCCGTCTGCTCGTTAACCCTCCACCGGTTAATCTGCATCCACATGCTGAAGCAAACACACATTTTTACCAGAAATATTGTGTGAAGCTCAGCTTAAACTCTCGTGACCCCGCCGTGAAACCTGGGTTTAAGTGACTTAAGCGATTAGCTGAACGGAGCAGGATGGGGGATCGTGGGGGGGGGGATTAACGCCGCCTGTTACAGAAAAACAACAGAGAGAAAATCTCACATACTGTGTATTCTTGCAGTAGAGTTCAATCTAGTTAGTTTACATGCTGCCAGCTGTCAACTAAAGTCTTTTCAGGGCTCTTTTTGTTCCCTCCAATCAACGCGCGGCGCCGTTAATACGCCAGTTATTAATTCAGCCGATAAGAGCATGTAGTTGTAATTAGTTATGGCTGAGCTTTCGTCTGATAAACAGCTCGCAAGGTTGGGAAAAAAAGGCAGGAGATAAAGAAAAAAGCAAATAAAAGATGATAACGGCGTATCTTTAGGTTAAAAGCAGTAGAGGATAAAATTAATTCAAGTCTTTCATCAGACACTTGAGACGGCTGCTGGTAAACAGTTTATGTGGGAAGCAAAAGAGGTGAAATGCCTTCATTCGTACAGCAGCCCGAAAACAACTAGTGTGTCTGCGTTCAAGCAAGGACCAGCACGCGGTCCAGAAGGTCCAGATATGTTAGAACCACCACCAGCTTCACCAGAGGCCCTGGAACAACGGCTCCAGACGAGAGGTTCAAAACACTGAATGACTTTGTGGTCCCCCGTCCTGCATGTTTGAGATGTTTTCCTGCTTTAACGCACCCCGATTCTGATTCTGATTCAAAGTTTATTTAGACGGGACAATGCATATTAATGCACACTACATTAAGCAGTGTGAATACACCGGGTTTTAGCACCCGCAGTCCCCCACAAACAACCAGACACACTCACACTCACACCTACGGGCAATTTAGAATCACCAATTAACCTGATATGCATGTTTTTGGACTGTGGGAGGAAACCGGAGTACCCGGAGGAAACCCACGCAAGCACGGAGAGAACATGCAAACTCCACACAGAAAGGTCCTGCTGGGCCTGGGAGTCGAACCGGGAACCTTCTTGCTGTGAGGCAATAGTGCTAACCACTAAGACACCGTGCTGTGATACAAGAGATTGTGTCATTCGAAGACCTCCGTTATACGGAATATTTAACGTGAGATGTCATCTTCTTCATGTTCGGAGTTGGCGTTTTTCATTTTCTGGAAGTTCAGACAACCATTTTTGATGCTTATTTCCAAACCACCTAATTTTTAAAGAACTTTGCAAAAGCCACCGAGCGGTCACAGTCCAGTACTCTCAAACTGCTGGTCCTACGCCCAGATAAAAGGGAGAGGGCCGTGCCAGGAAGGGCATCCGATGTAAAATCAATGTCAAATCAATATGCAGAATATGTCGGTCCGCTATGTTGCCCTTGCACGAAGGGTAAAAGCTTTTTAATTATTCTGCAGCCAGATTTCAGTTTCTGAAGTTGTACGGTCCTGTAGCTGCTCTGTTGGAGGCCGGCTGTGTGCGCCGGCATTCCTGCAGTCTAAGAAAGGTTAAAAAAGCCTCTCAGCAGGTGCTACCCTCGACAAGAAAACTGTGTCTTTATCCCTCTGAATGTGTGAATCATCTCTCTACTTCTACTTCTGACAACTTTTCCTGTCAACTTGATGGACTTCAGCCAAAGAAGTCCACTTTCGTTTTGCCTCCCTCTGGGCAACAGAAGGCCAAAGCACTCAGCATCCCAGATTTCCACGAGCAGAGAAAACAAAAACAGGAAGAGAGAGCGCCGGCTGTCAAACACGGAGGAGAGATAAAAGCAGACAAACCAACAGCTTTCAGACTCACCAGTTCTCTCGCTGCGTCCGCAAGGCACTGAGGCAGACATGTTGACCTCCTCGCTCCAGGGCGCTTCGGCCTGCATGAACACGCCAAACTCATCCTCCTCTTCCTCCTCCTCCTCCTCTTCCTCCTCCTGCGTGCTCCCTTCCTCAGTGGCCACGTTGGAGCCCCACTCCTCCTCACTCTGCTCGCTCCTTTCCTTCCTCTGGCCGTCTCCTCCGTCTGCTGCCGCCACTCTGACCTCCTCTCCCTCCTCTCCCTCCTCTCCCTCCTCTCCCTCTCCCTTCTCCACCTCCAGACGGGGCAGGCCTGTTGCCACGGATTTGAGAGGGGGCAGAAGGGGGGCAGGATTAGTCGGGGAGGGCGGCACAGAGGAAGGAGGATCAGCACAGGCGACGTCGTCGTGGATGTCGGTCCTCAGCTCTGGCGAACTTTCTCCATCCTCCTGCAACCTCCACTCATCTGCTGATGCCTCTTTATCACCACCATCCCCCTCTGAGGGATCACTTTCAGCATCCTCCCGTCTCCTCCGAAGCTCTCCATCCTCCAGCCGTTCAGAGGAAGGAGTTACTCTCCGTCCAAGAGGCGATGACAACACTTCTCTTTCCTCCTCATTTTCAAAGACAAACTGAGCTTCTGTGTTTTCATCATTTGCAGTGTGGCTCTCATCAGCTGCAGAGTTCGGTTGCAGCTCGTCTTGACTCTCCAACCCGACGTCCTCTTCCACCTCAAGCTGAAAAACCTCAGCTGGCTTTTGTCTGCTTTCTTGCAGAGCCTGAACTCTGCAGGGGTCGCCGCCGGGACTGCTGCCCTCTGCAGGACCGGAGGACTCTTTAGTTCTGGTGAGGGAGGCGATATCTGTCTCTTCCTCTGATTTCTGATCCTCTTCTTTCACACGGCGATCCCCTTCTGCTCTTCTGTCGTAAAGAGCTGTTGATTCGACGTCACTAGTCAGCGTTGAGTCGTGGTTTCCCCGCTGCGTCTTCATATCATCCGGGTTTGCATCCTGGTCCTGGCCGGGAGAAGACCTCAGCCCCTCGTCGCTCTCGGCTGCATCCACTTCTCGCCCAGCGTGGGAGTCTTTGTTGGGAGATTCTTGGTCTGGGCTCGGCCCGGGCAGGTCCCCCTCTTCCTCTTCCTCCTCTTCATTCTTTTGCCTCTCCCTTTCCATCGCCTTCACTTCTCCATCCAGTCCATTTCCCAGATCTTCACCTCCGTCGCACTCATCCTGGCTCTCCTTTCCTCGCGGTCTTATTCCACACTGAGAGCAGGTTTTAGGAGAAAGGCTGTGGCAGCATTTGTTCCCGCTGCCGTCCCGCTGCGGCCCGGGAACCCGTTTCCTGTCCGGGCCGGCTTTGTCCTGCTCTTCCTGCCTTTCTTCCACGGCGAGCTCCCCGGCCGGATCCTCCCAGCTCCTCTGCTGCCTCTCTTCACGCGCCGCGTTGCCAGACTTCCTCCATCTTCGGCCCGAGCGCACCCTGACCCGGTTTCCTGCGGTCTGCACGGACAGAGCCGGGCCGCCGTCCCTCCGCCCGGCCGGGGCGTCCCTGCCTCCCTCGCCGCTCTTCTTCCCCCTCAGCCACTCCCCGACCATGCGGGAGGCGGCGCCGGGGGCCACGCCGGAGCCGGGCCTGGCCGTGGAGTACAGGCAGCTGCCCTTCTCGGTCCGCAGGAACAGGCACTGGGTCTGGGTCTTCCCGCCGCCCAGCGAGCTCTTCAGGGTGGCGACCGTCACCAGCGCCCCGATGCCGGCCTGCCGGGCGTCCAGCCCCAGCGGCAGCCCGTAGCCCGGGCGACCCCACTCCCGGCTCAGGTGGACGTCCGCGGGCCTGGGGCAGGACGTCGGGCCCCCTCGGCCGGGAGGCGGCGCCGTGGGGGCCTGCCCGCCCCCCAGCAGGCCCCCGGCCTTGTGGCGGCTCTTGGAGCAGAGGGCCCAGGCCCGCAGGCCCCGGATCAGCGGCAGGTCGCCCAGGCCCAGCTCCAGCCGGCTGGGGAAGGGCAGGGAGGCCCGGGAGCACCGCTGGTGCAGCTCCCGGGCGGAGCCCGACACGCTCAGGCACGGGTAGTTGTTGTTGTTGTTCTGCTGGAGCATGGTGCTCGCTGTTGGCCTCATCTATGATTTATGGCTCCGTCGTCCTCGCAAATCTCTCTCTCAAAGTGCAGCTCGTCGGGTCGGTCTGAGAAACGCTGCCACCGTCAGGAGTCTATTCCTGATCCGGAGCCTGACAGCTCCAAAGAGAGAAGACCGTGGTTCAGACAAAGTACTCTGAGCATTATGACATCACTGAAGTTATCTCAAGAATGTCTCGCTGATTTATTCTGACAGCAGAAAAAGGCCAGAGAGGGTGAGCGAGCCGACTCTCTTTTTCCAGTCTCACATCTTATCAGCTCACACTCTGCGTCAGAGTTTTTGAAGAGAAAATGAAAAACAGGAGCGGTGAAAGACAGCTGAAACAGTTTTCACATATTTCTCCTCAACCACGAGACAAAAGGAGAGAAACATGCAGGTCAGGTGTTCTGCCGTCAGCGCTGACGAGACTGGAGGTGATGTGAAGTTTGTTTTCTTCCACACCGATGCTCGGCGGCGATGTCCTCAGACCTCCAGCACCCTGCCTGTCCACTGTCCTCTCGTCACCCGGACCGGTGAAGCTGCACCCAAGCAAACTGCAGAGGAATGTGGACAAATAAGGACAATTAAAGACTCATAAGGGGGGGGCGTGCAAAGATTATGCATAAGAATTATATACCGTAGTTTCTGGACTATAAGCCGCACCTGTATATAAGCTGCATCCACTCTATTTAAAAAAAAAAGATATGCAAGCCGCAGATATTTATGTTGTTAGATTAGATATTTACTACATGTACAGAATGATTTTGAACTGTAAATGATGTACATGTATGTACCTATATAGATCCTTTCCTAACAGTGTCTTTTAACACAGCAGCAACTTTGCTGATTAAAACGGAACAGAACCAGGAGAAAATAACCGGTATTTATTTATCTATTTATCTTTTTGAAATCTGCTTCTACTTACTTCTATCTGCTAAAGAAGAAGTAGCGTATTCTTCTTTGCATTTATTTTGTCTTAGTTTTTATTGTAATTCCGGTTAGCACTCGCCCTAGCGGTGGAAGAAAAATCCACAGAATAGCTGCACCTTTGTATAAGCCGCATGGTTCAAAACCTATGAAAAAAGTAGCGGCTTATAGTCCAGAAAATACGGTAAATAAAAGGAGACACAGTCCAGTCCTCAAATATTGATTAAATCAAATAAAGTACAGTAATCTGATTTCACTTTTCTTTTTTTTATGTCTTTGAGTCACAGTTATTGAGTTTACTGTGGTGTGAGTCTAACAACGACCATGCATTTAGATCTAGGCGTTCACTTCTATGTATTTCTTAGAAAAACAGCTCCTCTCTTCAGTCTCTTGTTATATAAAAGCGTGTAATCATCATCACACCTTCCCGGTCCCGGCCAGACTAGTTGTTGCGCTGGCTGGACAGGATGTCCCCGAAAATAACCATATTTGCACATTTCCCCCCCCACAGTTCAGAGGATTGAACAGACAAAAGCAGGCATGGGCCACGCACGCTGGCTCACACCAGCAGGACGTGCGACTGTAATTAAGATGAGGCAGGAGAACCAGAACCCCAACCCAAGCGTCCTGCTTAAGGCTGATTTATGGTTCCGCGTTACACCAACGCAGAACCTACGGCGTAAGGTACGTAACCTTCGCCGTAACCTGCGGCGTAAGCTTTGCGTCGATTTAACGCGGAACCATAATTTAGGCTTTATTCATGCTCTTTACTCACCTGATTGGATCCACTGGTGTCGCAAGTCCCGGTTTGGAAGTGAGTGTCCTTTACTCAGCCTCCCCCTGCCTTGTTTTTTTTATTGTTTATTGAGGAAGCCTGCTTCTCTCCGACCGGGGAGCATCTACAGTGTCATCCCAGTCGGCCTGCACCACTGCCGCCTCACAGCAGCTCCACACGCCCGCAGTCCGGTCCGGTCAGCCCGGGGATGGAGGCCGGGGTTGTGGGGGGGAAAGCGGGTACCTCCTCGGTCTCTCCTCGGTCTCTCCTCCGGCTCTGACTCACTGCGCATCCTCGCATCGCCGCAGCATCTTACCGCAGTCGCCTCCAGCGCGCACACAGCCAGCACGATGACGGAGGAGCCGTCGGACTCCAGCCCACTCACTATAGGAGGCGTGATTCGTGCCTCACAGACAGAGGAGAGGTGAGGCGAGCGGGGGGTATGGGGGGTTGATACTGCCACACTCAGCCACGCTCACTTTTATTATTTATTACAAATACTGAATCTGAAATAAAAGATTGCACAAAGTAAAATATGTGTCCTAAAAGCAATTTCTACCGTGAGATGGTTCTAATCAGTACTCGAGTTGTAAAAAAAAAAAAAAAAATCAGGGGGGATGGTGGATTTTATCATATGGGGACAGATAATTTGTGCTGATTACAAATAATATAATATATTACAAATAATAAAACTGACCAAAACAGCTGCAGAAATACTGCAGGAATGACATAGCAGCAGTTAAATGCAGCCTTCTGTAAGCTTTAAATATCCACTGGGCTTACATCAAATACATCAAAACACAACAATAAAAAACAGTTTTCTGAATTTATCAATATGCCTCTGTCCTTCACAGGATAAGTAAAATGGATCACTGCAAAAACTCAAAATCTTAACAAGAATATTTGTCTTATTTCTAGTTAAAATGTCTCATTTTAGTAAAAAAAATCTCATTACACTTAAAACAAGACTCATCAGTGGAAAAAACAACAATTTTCACCTGTTTCAAGTAGATTTGCACTTGAAATAAGTAGAAAAATCTGCCAGTGGAACAATATTTTTTTGCTTGTAATAAGAAGATAAATCTTGTCCCACACTGGCAGATTTTTCTACTTATTTCAAGTGGAAATTTACTTGAAACAGGTGAAAATTGTCAAATAAGTTATTTTTCTGGTGTTATTTTTCTGGTGATGACTGTAAATGTTGAAATAGCAGTAAAACCACATTCATTGATGAAATGACATAAGGGATGGAAAGGGGGGATGGCAGTTTTACAGGGGGGATGATTTTGACCATTTTTATTTTTTAGGGGGGATGCCATCCCCCCTCATCCCCCCTCAACTCGAGTACTGGTTCTAATATTCTGAGGTTTTTGCAGAGTCAATGTATAATTACTGGACAAGCCCTCTGTGACGTCACCTATGTTTACTGATTAGAGCTTTTGAAGGCTTTATTTCCTCATACTGTATAGTAGTGGTGGGGAAAAAAATCGATATTGCAATATATTGGTGTGCTCTCTTTCGCAATAAATAATCGATAAACTGACAGCAAATATCGATATTTTATTACAACACACATAATGGATTTACGCGGTTGTCACCGCACTATTGTTCATGCACTTCAATTTGTCCAGCTGTACAGTGTTTACATTTAGAGGACTAGGAGGCAGTGAGGCTCTATACAAATGCACTTTATTTACTACATTGTATGAAGTTTTGGCATTTAATAAATGCATAACTACAGACGTTTTCCTTTTTCTGGGTATTTTTTTCTTTTTCAGTCACATATATCGTGATATATCGTTGATGAAATTTCTTACAATATATCGAATATCGTAGATATCGTGTATTGTGATATTATCGTTATCATGGGCCACATATCGCCACAGTATTGAATCGTGAGTTACCCGTATCATCAGTATCAGGCCATCATCACATAAGCTCTGCAGGTGATCAGGTGCCCCGCTGGTATAGTAGCCTGATGTCAAACGAAGAAAACTTATGATGAATGGAGGATTTCACCCCCAAGTCCAACACCTCGAGACTGTAGAAGGTAGAACGATGGGAACTCGTGAGAATCAAAGACACCATCCAATGTGAAACATGAAGATAGCCCCCAATGATGAACTGCAAAGTGAATGTCTTGGGTAACAGGAAAAACAGAAGGAACCATCATGCAAGGAGAACCCCCTAGACCGAAGAACTTGCTGGGTTTAATAAAGGGTTTAATTCATTATGCTGATGCGAATAACTGGCTAATTCTGAATCCACAAACAACAATAAATAACCGAGTAACCTTTAGTTTTGTTACTAAAAAAACAGTAACAAAACAGTAACAGCTTAAATGAAAAAAGGGAAATATATATTACTCTGTTTCTGCAATAACAATCATGCTGGCTGACAAAAATCAAACTATATTTGATAACATTCAAACATGGCCTATTCAAATATAAAGTTAAAAACTTTAACTTAACAGAGATTAACCACATTGCAGGCTGTGCTTAAATAAACACTGCAACTTCACCAGAATTTAAAGATAACAACAACAACAACAGAAACGATAAAGACATTAAAAGACTTTTATAGATATCAGTACATCAGTGAACGTCTTAGGTAACAGGAACTCAGAGAGGAGAGGAAAGAGAGAAGGAACCATCATGGAAGGAGAACCACCTACACAGACCGAAGAACTTTCTGATACTGAAAGACTTCCTAGTGGTTAGAAAAGACAATCCAGACAATCCAGTGATCACTAAACTATAGCCTATTTATACATTATACATGACTCTGTTTTTCAATCTCTTTGGGCCACACTTGGCCCCTATTGTTCTTGTCTCATCCCATGTCACCCCTTGCTAATGCAATCGCAGCCTCATCTGGCCCAAACACATCCCAAACCCGAGTTGGGCCTAGCTCCTGAACTTTGGGACACATCTGCCCCAAATAGCACTTGGCACGGGTGTAACTTAGGCAACGGTGCCAAAAGGAGCTCCTGATTACAGCCAAATTTGATTGCTATCAGGGTCCCTCTAGAGATAAGCCTAATAGTCCATGAAGCTAGTCAAAATTGTCTTATTTTAAGCAACAATATCTTTGCAAATGGGGTGAAAGAAATATTATTGATTAGAAATCTTCAAACTAACAAAACAGTCTAAAATAGTCCTCAAAATTTCTTGAAACAAGGCTTTTTAAGAAAACTTTCTTAGAAATTAGTTCCTGCAGTGTTGAATCCTGGAGGTCCCCGGCCAGGATGGAGCTTGGAGGGGAAAGCAGCCACAGGAACGTGCGAGCAGATGCAGATATCAACACTGCGGTCCAGACACCGAGATGTTGTTTATATGTTAATCTTGTTGAAGTGTTTATAACTGATGCTGCAGTTTTTTTTTCAGGGTTTTTCATTTCCGTCCTCCCTGTGGCACTGTTTACCCCTCATACAGCAGCATTTTCTCTACTCTCTCACACACTTGCGCGCATGTCGTAAGGCCTACGTGGAACAGCATCATCACGGTAGATGAAATCACACACATACACACACCATGCACAGACGTCATGCACCCGTGTGCACAGGATTGCTCCAATGCTTCTCCCTAGACATTTTAAAATAGTTGTAATTCATGTGCTTTCTGTGTCACGTGTCTTTTCTCTGACATAAAACAAAGTTGAAAATTCAATCTTTTCTTAAAATATTTGAATTTTTGAGTGTTTTTTTTTTGTTGGTCACTGCAGTTAATACTTGCGCTAATCTTTATTCATATTTTTATAAACGGAGGAATATGTATTACTAAGTAGGGAACGGTCCTTCTGCATTAATTAATTTCAGATTTTTAAAGACAAGAATGAGCACAAATTTTAAACTGTATATCAAAGATGAACAGCCATCGTGATGACATCATTATTCATGTAATGGCCAACAGGGGGCGACATCTGCGGTTCTTGAAAGACCGGAGATTAAATTTCACCTGATTTGTGAACATAATAAAAACTTTCATGATGCTTTTATGCCCTTAAATGTAAATTTTTAAGTGTTAAATTTGTAAGTCATGGTCCTTCTAAGAGTATAATATTTGCAGTATGTGCTTTAGGGGGCGTGGACAACCTGTGATTGACAAGTCAATGCAATGGGTACGGATGTAATGTAAGGTAATGTACTTTATTTATATAGCACTTTACAACAGCATTTTGGTGTGCCAAAGTGCTTTACAGCAAGTAATAGATAAAAAGGAGGATAAATAAGAACAATCAAAAACAATAAAACCATTTTTTGGGCAGCACGGTGACTTAGTGGTTAGCACTGTTGCCTCACAGCAAGAAGGTTCCCGTTTCGACTCACAGGCCCAGCAGGGTCTTTCTGTGTGGAGTTTGCATGTTCTCCCCGTGCTTGCGTGGGTTTCCTCTGGGTACTCTGGTTTCCTCCTACAGTCCAAAAATATGCATGCTAGGTAAATTGATCATTCTAAATTGCCCGTGAGTGTGAGTGTGTCTGGTTGTTTGTGGGGACTGCGGGTGGAAACTAGCATTTCTGCTAAACCCGCTGTATTTACACTGCTTAATGTAGTGTTCATGAATATGCATTGTCCCGTCTAAATAAAATAAAACTTTGAGATCTAAATACAACAAAATCTAATAAAAAAGTGTCATCACACTACTGGGTGTTAAAAGCCCAGTGTTTATATTTTGACCTCGGGATTTCCAGCAAAAGTTGATTAATGATCTCAGCGCTCTACCTGGATTACAGACAGGTAAAAGCTCTGATAAATACAAGGGTGCGAGGCCATTAGGAGCTTTAAAAACGAACATCAAAGTTTAATATCAACTCCATATTCTAATCAATTCTATAACATCTATAAGATGTCAGAGGTTTCTTTCTAAAGAATCTGAAATTTTCTCTGCTTGGTTATTTATTGCATCTCAACCAGCCTGACATGATCTTGTCTTTATTCGTTCTCTGACTGAGATGGATGAGTCAGAATAAAGAGATTTTTTAAAATTCACCTGCATCAGCATTCAGTTTTCATGACTTGGGTCCGAACAACATGAAACAGACTTCATGTGTGAATATAATTTTTTTTATTGCTGCAGCATTTTAAAACAACATTCTTTCCAGCTTTGACAAAACACTTGGCACTGAAACCCTTAAAATGAAAAAGAAACTCAAAGACTTTAAACCAGAAAGGTAAAAATATCTATACACTTACAGTAGATACCACTCAGTGTGTGTTATTTTGACAAGTCACTATTCTTGCCACAGCTTTTTAAAGACCTACTTCTCACCTGCAAAACAGGTACAGTATATGGTGTTAAACTTAGTTAATGAAGCAAACCTGATAGTGGTTTTTTTTCTGGACTTTTTCATGCATATCACACAAATTCATTCCATACACCAAACCTAGTAAAATAAATAAAATAAAATAAAAATGAAATTTGGTGCAAGGCTTTTGTCCCTCAAATCCAGAGCAATTTATACCTTCAATAGAGGTCACAGCTTTTGAAAAATAAAATAAAAGAGTGAAAGGCACTAAAATATTAAAGAGAACAAATTCAGACTACTAAAGGCATTTTAATTAAAGGAAAAATTGTGAATTGTTTTCCCCTCTTATGTCAAGAGAGGACATATTTCGTAACACAATGGCTTTTGAACAAGCTCAAGGCTCGCCACTCCTTCTCTAGTCTCATTGCAGCAGCCTTATAATGGCATAATTTAGGACGAAAGTGTAAGATTTACAGTTATACCTTTAAATGTCCTCAGAATTTCGTATTTAGAGCCCTCAAATTCCTGCCAACTCACTCTCTATGTGTTTAAACGTCAATAAAGTTCACAGTCAGGATTCAAAAAATCAGCAGTCAGGTGAATCTTGAGGCCGAAGCATCATTCACAAAATATACAGTGGGTGTACTTTTCAGGCAGTGTACAGTAAAAATGTAAATATAAAATGTATTAGCAGCAGGTTGGCCAACATGTCTGAGAGAAACCTGCAACCAGAAGGTCGCAGGTTTGATCCCCACAGCAGAAAAAGAGTCCAGAGTGTCGGCTCACTCAGTGTGACTTAAGTGTGATTTATGCTTCTGCAAAGCGACTACGCAACGGCACCTGCGTCGTGGTTGGCCATCGTTGGTTGCGTTGCGCTGTAATTCCACCACCAAACACTAGTGCAGTGCAGGTTCTTTTCTCAACGCTGAGCCTGAGGTTCCATTTATTTACCTCCTTCGTGTAGTTTATACATGGCAGCGGTGCAAGTAAAGCACATCTTATGTAAGTTGAAGCTGATAAATGTTGAACAACAGTCATTTTCACTCACAATTCAGCAATCTATCTTCCTATCCAGCTCGAAGAAGTAATAGCGGGAAATGCGTAGGAGGAAATACAATGCTGCCAAGAGGACCAATCACAACCTCCGCCGTTGGTTCGGCGTAGAAGCATAAATCACCTTTTATTCTGGAAACAGCACCAACTAAATGTCTACAATAAAATCTGTGGCAGAAAATGAAC
Source organism: Cololabis saira (assembly GCF_033807715.1). NCBI lineage: Eukaryota > Metazoa > Chordata > Actinopteri > Beloniformes > Belonidae > Cololabis > Cololabis saira. Next base: position 42,580,637 of record NC_084590.1, read on the forward strand.
ATAACCTATAATCTCTTAAAATTCACACTTTTTACTTCTACACAAGAAAAACAAGTCATCAGATGATAAATATTATTTCAACTCCAGACTATAGTGAATATGAAAATAATTACATTTGGACTGAAGGGAAGCTGCTTAAAAAAAAAGAAGGTATGATATACTGTCTATATATTTACATAAATATTACTCTGGCTTGTACTATAGTGGCACAAAATTAATTATTTAGAAGTACTCATAAAACAAAGGGTTTAATCCATTATGGTGATGTGAATAACTGGCTAATTATGGCCCATTCTGAATCCACAAACAACAATAAATAACCGAATAACCTGACATGTTCACATCCAGAGTAAAACTCTTAAAGCAAACGAAACTGGATAAATAATAAAGATTAAACCAAAAAAAAAAACACAACTAAAAAAACAGTAACAAAACAGTAACAGCTAAAATGAAAATAGGGAAATATATATTACTCTTTTGCTGCAATAACAATCATGCTGGCTGACAAAAATCAAACTATATTTGATTACATTCAAACATGACCTATTAAAATAAGTAAAAAACTTTTACTTAACAGAGGTTAACACATTGCAGGCTGTGCTTAAATAAACACTGCAACCTCACCAGAATTTAAAGATAAGAAAAAAACAACAACAACAACAATAAAGACATTAACAGACTTTTAAGATATCAGTACAGCATTCTCAGTGGTTGAAGTCTGACACCTGGTGGGTTGTGGTTGTGGTTGTTGAGGATTCTCCTGCTCGCATTTCACTTGTAACCAGTTGCCGGGTGATTCTGGTGGTTTTGGTCACCATGGTAACAGTTCCCTCCTCCGTGGAAGAGACTTGGTGCTCTTCAGATGTTTGTTGGGTGGCGAAGTTGTGCTCTGAGGTGTGGAGGCAGAAAGACCCCGAGACATCAACCTCACCTCCTATCTCGCCCCGCCGCTGGGCCTGAGGCGAAGCCTCTGGGGTTATCTGAAGGAAACCTGTCCTGGCTGAATTAAAGGCAGGCGGGGGGGAAACAAAGAGAGGAAACGTAAAAGAAAACATTGAGAGGAGAACAGTAGGAATATAGAAGGAAAAGAATCTTAGGCTAACGTAGCAGAGACAAACAGGAGATAGTGTGTTAGAAACACATAAAAGGTACTCAAAAGAAAATGTATAACCTTCTTGTGTTGTCTTAAGAACTGCTTCATCCTTACCTGAGGAGTGTGGCTTCAGAGTGATCTTTGGGACCTTGAACCATTTGGACGATTCTTTTCCCTCATCGTCCCTTTTGCTCTCCATTTCACTCCACATCTGAACCCTTGTCGAGCTGTACTCGGTGCTGAATCCACTGGGAGATTCAGAGCTGTCCCTGTCCAACATTTCTGTTCTGGCTTGAGATGACACCACCTCTTTTGACGACTGTGATGTAACTTCCATTTTAAACCCTTTGGCATCCCCCCTTATTTCTCTTGGAGATGAATCCTTTCCTGTTTTCACACTTCTTTCTGTGCCCTCCTGCCCTGCAACCATTTTGCCATATGGACTTGTGAACTCCACCTTTGGAAGTTTGATTTTACCACCAAATGTCCCTTTATCATCCTTGGAGCCCTTGTGAAGACTTGCCTCTTTTTCTCCATTGACACTTGAACTGTCTCCCTTAAGAGCAACATCCAATGACCCTGATTTACTGGAGGAAAATGAAACGTCTGGCATTTTTATCTTTCCTCCCTGTGACCTCTCTTCTTCTCCTCTTTCTGGACTTGCTGTGGCTGATTTACCTTTGGACTTACCAAAACTTGGCTTCATTTTGATTTTGGGCATCTTCACTTTGATTTCTTCTTTCTCTGCCTCACCTATTGCATCCTCTTTCTGGAGGCTGGTGCTTCCAGTGGGCTCATTTGCTTCAGGAGGATTCGCCAAGACAAATACAGCTTTCTTTACTTTGGGCATTTTAGGGCCTTGATATTGGACTTCTTGCCCGTAGATATCCATCCTTCTCTCAGGAGAAGCGATGGAGGGTAATGGTACACCAAATTTAGGGATTTTTACTTTGTTTCCCTTTTCTGTGCCATCATCTTGCAATGAACCAATGTCAAACTCTATGTCTGGTATCCTAGGGACTTTGATTTCTGCACTGGAATTAGAGTGATCTCCCCTCCCCCCTGTTTCTGGTTTCACACTAACACTTGGCACTGACACTTCTACTGTTGGGACGTTAATGTGATCTTTGCCTTCTGTATGTCCATTTTGCTTGACTTGGATGCTTAATTCCTCATCGACAGATGGCTTTTCTTCTCCTGATACATCTCCACCAGACTTCTTTTTTTGCTTTCCAACCTTAAATTTTGTTCCTTTGACTTTGGGTCCCTTTACATTGCCACTAGTTCCTGCTGTGCTTAGGTCCAAGTCGGGTAGTTCAACTCTTTTCTTGTCCTTCTTGCCCTCTTCTCTGTGAAGTCCTATGTCAAGCTCTAGATCTCCTTTTGGGCCTTTGATATCTATTGTTGGCATTTTGAGTTTATGAGGTTTGTGATCTCCCTCAACATGCAAGCCGACTTCTTTCTTTGGTAAGTTAAAATCTGCATTTGGCACCACTATTTCTCCCTTGGGAAGATTATCATTTGGACCTGAGACTTCCACCTTTGGAGCAGGTAGTCCAGTATCTTTGGTATTACCTTTAGGGAGGGAAATATTAACTTTTGGTATTTTGATATGTGGAGGTTTGATGTTTCCTCCTTGTACCTCTATTTCCCCTGCTGGTGTTTCAATATGTGCATTTCCTTTAGGAATAGTTATATCTACATTTGGCATCTTGATTTGTCCTACATCTCTGTTTAAATCCACCTCCGTACCTTCAACTGAAGCTTTTCCTTTAGGTAAAGATATGCCAACTTTTGGCATCTTAAACCTTCCTTCCTCACCCTTAAAATCAAGATTAGGACCTTCTGCCCGAACCTTTGGTAGTGAAACATCTATTGAAGGCAATGTCATATGTGGCATTCTCAGTTTTCCAGTTTTGTCTTGTCCTTCAATCTCCACCTCTGCTCCTTCAATTTTGTAAGATTTTCCTTTGGGTAGAGAGAGATCAACATTTGGCATTTTAATATTAGGCATTTTGAGTTTCCCTTCTGCACCTGTTTCTGTCTCTAAGTCTGGACCTTCAAGTTTTGCTTTAGGTAATGAAATATCAACTGAAGGCAGAGTTACGTGTGGCATCTTAAATTTCCCACCTTCCCCTTTAGTCTCCAACTCTGGGCCATCTTTTCTTGTAGGCAATGTAAAGTCAACATTTGGCAATTTCACATGGGGCATTTTGAATCTTCCTCCCATATTTTCTTTCATCTCAACATCTGGACCTTCAATCTTTCCTTTGGGCAGTGAAATGTCAGCTGAAGGCATTTTCTTGTATGGTGTTTTGAATTTCCCTCCTACATCTCCTTCTGTTGCAACATCTGGACCTTCAAACCTTCCTTTGGGCAGTGAAATGCTGATGTTTGGCATTTTAAATGTACCTTTTTCTCCTTTGATCTCCGCCTCTGGACCTTTAAGATGTCCTTTGGGCAGAGATACATCAAAATCTGGCATTTTCCAATGAGGCAGTTTGAATTTCCCCCCAGAACTTCCTTCTATTTCAACATCTGGACTATCAACAGTTCCTTCGGGAAGTGAAATATCAACAGTGGGTATGCTGGCATGGGGCAGCTTGAATTTTCCCCCTTTGCCTTTGGTCTCCAGCACTGGACCTTCAATCTTTCCCTTCGGTAGAGAGATATCAACATCTGGTATTCTCATGTGTGGCATCTTGAGTTTTCCTTCTCCTTTTCCAGCCATTTCTAATTCAGGTGCCTCAGGGCCTTTGAATTTTCCTGTAGGAAGAGACACGTCAATAGTGGGCTTTTTTATCTTTCCCTCTGCAATCCCCTCCACTTCAACTTCTGGGGCTTCGGTCTTTACTTTTGGCAGTGAAATATCAAATGAAGGCATAGTGAGATGGGGCATTGTGAATTTTGCTCCTTTGTCCCCTGAGTGTATTTCCACATCTGGGATATTACCCTCTTTGGTTTTCATTCTTGGAAGGCTGATGTCAACATTGGGCATTTTGATGTGCGGCATCTTTAACTTTCCTGCACCTTCAATTTCCACATCTGGCCCTTCTAATTTCTTTTCTTTAGAAATGCCAATATTTGGCATTTTGATGCTGGGCATTGTGAATTTTCCCCCCTCTACTTTTACACCAACATCTGGAGGATCAGTTTGTCCAGTTTTTGTTTTTGGTAAAGTTATATCAACTGAAGGCATCTTGACATAAGGCATTTTAAATTGGCCTCCTTCTACTTCTACATCTGGGGCATGAAGATCCTTAGATTTTCCTTTAGGAAGGGTCACATCTATTGATGGCATTGTTATTTGAGGCATTTTGAATTTTCCTTCTCCTCCTTTTAGCTCCACATCTGGTACCTCCATCTTTTGGGACTTTCCTTTTGGCAAGGATACATCCAAGTCTATTTTGGGGATGGAAACATCGATTGTTGGCACCTTGGGGATTTTAAGGTTTCCTTCATAACCTTTAATATCAGCCTCTGAAACATCAACTTCTGCTTTTGGAATAAGAACCTCCGTCTCTGGTGTTTTAGCTGCTGGTAGTGATAGTTCAATAGAAGGCATCTTGACTTTGGCCTTAGCTTCGAGTTCACCACTTGGCTTACCTAAATCTTTTTCTTTAAAGCCAAATCCTGGCATGGAGAACTTTGGAAGTTTGACATCAGGTGCATGAAATCCACCTTTACCGTGTACATCTGCCTTAGCACCAACCTCTCCCTCAGGGAGTTGAACTTTCGGTGAGGACATTTTAAACTTGGGGAATTTGATTTTGTATTTTGTCTTGTTGTCGGGAGTCTCAGCTTTGAAATCTGATGCTCCAGTTTTCCCCTTTTTCCCTTTTACATCAACATCGGGGCAAGACAGCGATACATCTGCATCCTTTTTGGACATTCCAAACGAAGGGAATTTGAGTTTTGGTTTCTTTACCTTGACTTTCCCATCTCCATCAAACTCCACTGATGGTGCCCTGATTTCTCCTTCTACATGTGGTGGATTAAGGGAAGTGTCTGGCTTGTTTCCTGATATTGCCAAATCACCACTCTTTGACTTTCCACCAAACCTTGGAAGAGTGAAACTAGGGACTTTGAGAGAAATGTCAGGGAGATCAAAGCTTCCCCCCGAAGAAGGCCTACCTCCTTCTGCTTTCAGAAGCTCCATTTCCACATCGTCACCTTTAGGTTTGGTAAGGCCAAAGTCGAGATCAACCTTTGGAGCTGAGATGTCAACCGTCGGTAGTTTGAGTGTGGGAAGTTTGAGGGATGCACCTGGATCTTCTATATCACCTGTTTCAATGTTTGCACCCTCAATACTCAGCTTAGGGGCTGTGATATGTCCTTTGGGACCTGACATCTCCAAATCACTTGATACATCAGGGCCACTTATGTCCACCTTAAGGCCTTTGTCTTTCCGTGCAGAGGGAAGGCCAAGGTTTAGATCAAATTTGGGAAGATTTATGTCAAGATTTGGCATATGGAGCCCCCCACCTTGTTTTTCAACTTGAACATTAGGCGTTTTGAATTTTCCCTTTCCAGATGGGCCTTCAATATTGATATCTCCCTCAACCTTTCCCTCTGGTAGTGAAATGTCAACAGCTGGTCCTGTGATCTTTCCTTTCCTCATCTCTGGTCCTTCCAGAGTGACATCACCTTCTGGCAGATTCATCTTTGGAATTGAAATACCGACTTTAGGCATTTTGAATTTACCTCCTTTCATATCTGGACCCTCGATATCGAGGTCAGCTTGGGCTTTTCCACCAGGCAGTGACAAGTCTGTAGTTGGGATGCTGATTTTTCCACCTTTAAGTTCAGGACCTTCTATGCTCACATCTGGTCCTTTTGCCTTCATATGAGGAAGAGAGATGGATGGCATATGAAACTTGCCTCCTTTTCCAGCATGCCCTTCAAAGTCTATGTCTCCTTGGGTTTTTCCTTTGGGGAGAGATATATCAATGTCTGGCATCTCAATCTTGCCTCCTTTGAAGTCTGGACTTTTAATTTTGATGTCACCTTCTGGAAGACTCATCTTTGGTAAGGAAATATCAAATTTTGGCATTTTAAATTTATCACCCTTCATCTCAGGGCCTTCCACTTCAATGTCGGCTTTTCCTTTGGGGAGTGAAATATCCATATCTGGCATCTCAATATTTCCTGTCTTGATTCCAGGGCCTTTAAATTTGACACCACCTTCAGGGAGATTCATCTTTGGTAAAGACACATCAAATCTGGGCATTTTAAATTTGCCACCCTTAATCTCAGGGCCCTCCACTTCAAAATCGCCCGCAACATTCCCTTTGGGGAGTGTAACAGCAGCGGTTGGTAAGTCAACATTTCCACTCACACCCTCAGGGGCCTTGAAGTTGATGTCTACTTCTGGAGACTTCATTTTAGGGAGTGACACATCACCCTTGACTTCAGGTCCTTGAATGTCAACATCAACTCCCTTTGCTTTGATTTTAGGTAGTGAGAAGTCAACTGAAGGCATGTGAAACCTGCTTCCTTTACCTGACCCCACATTAATATCCACATCTGTCTTTGCTTTTGGGAGTGAAACATCAGCTTTGGGCATTTCAGTTTTTCCTTTCATATCAGGTCCTTCCAGATTCACATCGAACTTTGGGAGACTAACCTTTGGTAAGGACATATCAAATTTTGGCATTTTAAACTTTCCACTCTTCATCTCAGGACATTCCAAATTAAGGTCACCCTCAATATTTCCTTTAGGAATTGAAACATCAGCAGTCGGCACTTTGATCTTCCCTCCCTCCATGTCAGGACCCTTGAGACTGACGTCTATGTCAGGAGATTTGATTTTGGGCCCAGAAACATCAAGAGATGGCATATCCATTTTTCCTCCATTGAATTCAGGAGCCTTGACATTTATCTCTGGTCCTTTAGTCTTCATTTTTGGAAGAGTAATGTCAAAGGTTGGCATATGGAACTTGCCTCCTTTACTAGAATGTCCTTCAATTTCAAAGTCTCCTTGTACTTTTCCTTTGGGTAGTGTTATATCAATATCTGGCATCTCAATCTTACCTACCTTAAAGTCTGGTCCTTTCATTTTGATGTCACCTTCTGGGAGGCTCATCTTTGGTAAGGACATGTCAAATTTTGGCAACTTATATTTAGCACTCTTTCCCTCAGGGCCCTCCACATCAATGTCCCCCTCAACTTTTCCTTTGGGGAGAGATATCTCAACCGTTGGCAAGTCAACATTTCCACTCTTCATCTCAGGACTTTTTAAACTAATGTCTACTTCTGGTGACTTTGTTTTAGGCAGTGACAGGTCACCCTTGACTTCAGGTCCCTGAATGTTAACATCGACTCCTTTTGTCTTGATTTTAGGAAGCGTGATATCAACTGAGGGCATGTGAAACCTGCTTCCTTTACCAGTGCCCACATCAATATCCACACCTGTCTTTGGGAGTGAAACATCAGCTTTGGGCATTTCCATTTTTCCTTTCAAATCAGGTCCTTCGAGATTCACATCGAACTTTGGGAGACTAACCTTTGGTAAAGACATATCAAATTTTGGCATTTTAAACTTTCCGCTCTTCATTTCAGGACCTTCCAAATCAAGGTCACCCTCAATATTTCCTTTAGGAATTGAGACATCAACGGTGGGTATTTTGATCTTCCCCTTTTCCACATCAGGACCACTGAGACTGACATTTATGTCAGGGGTTTCAACTTTGGGCCCAGAAACATCAAGAGATGGCACCACCTTTCCACCTTTTATTTCAGGACTCTTTACATTTATCTCTGTTCCTTTAGTCTTAAGTTTTGGAAGATTAATATCAAAGGAGGGCATATGGAACTTGCCTCCTTTGCCTTGATGTCCTCCAGCTTCAATGTCTCCCTGTGTCTTTCCTTTGGGGAGTGATATATCGATGTCTGGCATCTTGATGTCTGGGGCTTTCAGTTTGACGTCACCCTCTGGGAGATTCATTTTGGGAAATGACACATTAAATGTAGGCAACTTAACTTTACTCCCTTTTATCTCAGGTCCCTCAACATTAAGGTCACCTTCAAATTTCCCTTCTGGAAGTGTAATGTCTCCTTTAAATTCAGGCCCTTCAATGTCAACATTAGTTTCCTTTCTTTTCATTTTTGGAAGAGAAATATTAATTGAGGGCATGTGAAACTTGCCAGTCTTACCACTGTGGCCCTCAATATCTATATTTGCCTTTGGTTTTCCTTCAGGGAGTGAGATATCAATGGTTGGCATATCAACTTTTCCTTTAATGCCAGGTCCCTCAACTTTGCCTCCACCGTCTAGACCCAATGTTGGAAGTGAAACATCCACTTTGGGACTTTTTAATTTGCCTCCTTTTACCTCTGGACTTTCAATGCTATGGTCAGTATCAACCTTTCCTTTGGGGAGTGCAAGATCAATGTCAGGCATGTTAATTTTGCCACCCTTAAGCGCAGGACCTTTAATGTTTATCTCTGGTCCCTTTGCTTTCATTTTAGGGAGATTAAAGTCAATATTTGGCATGTGGAACTTGCTTCCTCTTCCAGCAGGTCCTTCAATTTCAATATCACCCTCCACTTTTCCTTTAGGGAGTGAAATATCCATATCTGGCATCTCAATATTTCCTGTCTTGATTCCAGGGCCTTTAAATTTAACACCACCTTCAGGGAGATTCATCTTTGGTAAAGACACATCAAATCTGGGCATTTTAAATTTGCCACCCTTAATCTCAGGGCCCTCCACTTCAAAATCGCCTGCAACGTTCCCTTTGGGGAGTGTAACAGCAGCGGTTGGTAAGTCAACATTTCCACTCACACCCTCAGGGCCCTTGAGGTTGAGATCTACTTCTGGAGACTTTATTTTAGGGAGTGATACATCACCCTTGAATTCAGGTCCATGAATGTCAATGTCACCTCCCTTTGCTTTGATTTTAGGAAGAGAGATATCAAATGAGGGCATGTGAAATTTGCTTCCTTTACTAGTGTCCACATCAATATCCATATCTGTCTTTGCTTTTGGGAGTTTTATATCAACAGTTGGTCCTTCAATTTTTCCTTTCATATCTGGTCCTTCCACATTGGCATCAATCTTTGGAAAGCTAGGCTTTGGAAAAGAAAGATCAAATTTTGGCATCTTGAATTTTCCGCCTTTCACTTCAGGGCCTTCGACATTTATGTCACCCTCAGCTGTTCCTTTGGGAATTGAAACATCAACAGTAGGCATTTTGATCTTCCCTCCTTCCACATCAGGACCCTCAAGACTGACATCTATGTCAGGAGATTTTACTTTGGGCAGAGATACATCAAGGGATGGCATGTTTATTGTTCCACCTTTAACTTCAGGACACTCAACATTAATGTCTGTTCCTTTGGATTTCATTTTTGGAAGATTAATGTTAATAGATGGTATATGGAACTTGCTTCCTTTGCTAGGATGTCCTCCAATATCTCCTTTAGGGAGGGATATGTCAATGTCTGGCATTTCAATCTTTCCTCCCTTAATATCTGGGCTTTTTACTTTGACATCACTCTGTGGAAGACTCACTTTAGGCAATGAGACATCAAATGTTGGCATCTTAAACTTGCCGCCTTTTACTCCGTGGCCCTCAACATCAAAGTCACCTTCAACATTTCCTTTGGGGAGTGAAACGTCGGCAGATGGTAAGTTACACTTTCCTGCTTTCATATCAGGTCCCATGAGACTTAGATCACCCTCTGCTTTTATTTCTGGTAATGTAATGTCACCTTTAATTTCTGGCCCCTCAATATTAATATCAGCTCCCTTTGATTTTATCTTAGGGAGAGAGATATCAAATGAGGGCAAATGAAACTTGCCTCCTTTATCCATATTCCCATCAACATCAACACCTTCCTTTACTTTTCCTAGTGAAATATCAACCGCTGGTTTTTCGAAATTGCCTTGTGGCAGGTTTGTCTTTGGAAGAGAGATGTCAAATTTGGGCATTTTTAATTTTCCTCCTTTTATCTCAGGGCCTTCAACATTGAGGTCTGCATCAACCTTTCCTTTGGGAAGTGAAATGTCAACATCTGGCACGTTGATTTTTCCTTCTTTAAGTTCAGGACCTTCTATGTTGACTTCTGGTCCCTTAACTTTCATTTTAGGTAGAGAAAAGTCAACAGAAGGCATGTGGAACCTTCGTCCTTTACTGCCATGCCCCTCGACTTCAATTTCACCCTCAGCCTTTCCTTTTGTGGCTGAAATATCAATGTCTGGCATCTCAATTTTCCTGCCTTTCATCTCAGGTCCCTTTAATTTGACATCAGCATCAGGAAAGTTCACCCGTGGCAATGAAATGTCAAATTTTGGCATTTTCATTTTCCCACTTTTCCCTTCAGGACCTTCAAGAGAGATGCCAACATCACCTTTTGCTTTTGGAAGTGAAATGTCAACACCTGGCATATTTATTTGTTGTCCTTTCACATCTGGACCCTGGAAGCTGATATTTCCCTCAGGAGATTTTATCTGAGGTGCTGAAACATCCAATGACGGCACGTCAAATTTCACCCCTTGGCCTTCAGGTTTTTTAATGTCAACAGTCATGTCCTTAGATTTCATCTTAGGGAGATTTAAGTCAATTGAAGGCATGTTAAATTTTGCTCCTTTCATTTGGTGACTTCCAATGTCAACATCTCCATCAATTTTTCCTTTAGGAAGTGAAATATCAGCAGTTGGCATTTCCACTTTCCCTTTAATTTCACGTCCTTCAACACTGATGTCACCCTCTGGCAGGTTCAATTTTGGAAGTGAGATATCCATTTTGGGTGTTTTGAATTTTCCCATTTTTCCTTCAGGACCTTCAACATTGAGGCCAGCTTTGACTTGGCCTTTAGGAAGTCCGATATCATAGGACGGTATTTCAATATTCCCATCTTTTCTAGGGTGGATGTCAATATCAATGTCTCCCTTTGTGTTTCCTTTAGCAAATGAGAGGTCAATTTTCGGCATTTCAAACTTCCCACCTTTGACTTTTGGACCTTGAAAATTCACATCTCCTTCTGGGAATTTGACCCCAGGTGGACTGATGTCTACAGACGGCAGACTGAATTCACCTCCTTTTCGTACACCTCCCAGATTGATATCTCTTTCAAATGTCCCTTGAGGGGGTGAGATTTCAACAGTTGGCGCTTTTATTCCCCCACCTTTAATTTCTGGCCCTTTGATATTGACGTTACCTCGCTTTGATTTTACTTTAGAAAAATCAAATGAAGGTAGATGAAAATGCCCTTTTTTACTTTTAGTCTCTACGTCCACCTCTGCTTTTCCTTTTGGAAGTGAGACATCAACTGAGGTTCCCTCGATATTTCCCTCAAGCGCCATCTTTGGAAGGGATACATCACATGAAGGCATCTTGAACTTGCTTCCTTTGCCTGAGGGTCCTTCAATATCTTTCTTTCCCTCTGCTTTACCTTTGGGAAGTGAGAAGTCAATTGTAGGCACGTTAATTCTCCCTCCTTTAATCTCAGCTCCTTTTAAATCTATGTTTGCCTCTGGTGATTTAACCTTAATATCAGGACCTTCAAAGTTCAAATCACCTTCCTGTTGACCTTCAATTGTAACTTCCCCATCAGGGGATTTCATAGCAGGAAGAGAAATGTCTAATGATGGCATCTTAAATTTCCCATCGCCACTTCCTTTAAGCTTCATGTTGCCCTCGTTGTTTGAACTTGGAAGTGAGAAGTCAACATTTGGCAGTTCAGGGCCCTCAAGCGTTATGTCTCCTTCAGGGAGCTTCATTTTTGGTGGGGAAATGTCTACAGAGGGAAGGGTGAATTTGCTTCCTTTTACTTTCCCGTCAAGCTCAATCTCACCCTTGGGTTTCGTTAAAGAAATGTCTGCTGATGGCACATCAATTTTCCCTCCTTTAATCTCAGGTTTTTCTAAGTCAGCTCCGGATGAGCCCATTTTGGGCAATCTGATATTGAGCGAAGGCATTTTGAACTTCCCTCCCTTCACAGTTGGACCATCTATTTCGATGTCACCTTCTGTCTTTCCTCCGGGCAGAGATATAGGTCGGAGGTCAGCTCCACCCTCAAGCTCGGGGCCCTCTATATGACCCTCTGGTTGTTTCAACTTAGGCAGAGACACATCAAAAGAAGGCATTTTGAATTTACCACCCTTCCCAGTGTCGACTTTTACTTCTCCCTCCATTTTACCTTTGGGTAGAGAAATGTCAACTTCAGGCGTTTTAATTTGATCACCTTTCACTTCAGGACCTTCGGTGATGACCTCCAATTCGCCAGTCTTCATTTTAGGGAGTGAGATGCCAAATGATGGTAACCGAACTGCTCCTCCTGTCGCATCATCACCTGGTCCCGCTTTGCCTTTGGGGAGGATCAGGTCTACTTTGGGTAACTTGAAACCTCCTTCCAGTTCCTGTTCTGATGGCTTAATTTTTGGCATAGTTATATCAAAATCTGGCATTTTGAACATGCCATCCCCTCCAACGTAATAGTCCATGTCCACATCTCCGCTCTCTGACTTCACCTTTGGGAGAGAAATGTCAACAGTAGGTGGACTGAATGTTGCTCCACCCTTTGGACATTCAATATCCACACCAGGAGAGCCCATCTTTGGTAAAGAGATGTCAACCTTTGGCATCGAAACTTTGGGCCCTTTAAAAGTGCCTTCCACTTCGTCTGGTATTCTCTTTCCTGCATTGAACTCCAAATCAATATCAGGCGCAGAGACGTCAATGGTCGGCATTTTGACTCCTGTCTTCACTCCTCCCTTGCATTCAGGGAGTGAGACGTCAGACTTTCCCTTCAAATTTGGTAAAGATATATCAGCAGAGGGAATTTGAATGGACCCCCCTTTTCCTGAGAGGTTGCCTTGAATTTTTGGGTTACTGATATGGGCTTCGGGAAGACTAATCTTCTCATCTACTCCTATTTCTATGTTCGGAGAGTTTATATCAACGTCAGGCAGTTTCATCCCCTCAGCTTTTACCTTGATGTCACCATCAATCTCATCCGAGTGGCGTGAGAGTCTAACTTTGGGTAGTTTCAGCTTTGGCATCCTGAGCTTGGCATCCCCTTTGCCCACGTCTACATTAACTTTCCCCTCGGCTTCATCGGCTCCTCCTTTTATGTTCACATTAGGAGCTTTGATTTCTGCCTTCACAGAGGGAGAGGATGCATCACCTTTTCCTAAAGGGAGTGCAAACTCTACATCAGGTGTTTTGAACTTGGCCTTCTCCACATCCACATCTTTATCACCAGACAAACTGAACTCCGCCGATGGTGCCTGGATGCCGACTCTTGGAGGCTTCGGCTCCACAGATCCAGTATGAGAGGCGGGACCTGACTTTGTGTATTTAGCCTTAGGAAACGCGATCCCAAACTTGTGTCCTTTCCCTTTGGCTTTCAATTTATCCCCCGGTACTTCAGGTGAAGAGATATCCACGTGTCCCTCGAGTTGTCCTGTTTCCACTTTTCCCCCAGTCTCTGCTCCAGTGTAGGTTTTTGTTTTCATGTGAGGGAATCTGGGTGGAAAATGTGTGGAGAAGGAAATACATTACAAAATAAAAGTCATGTTTTGTTAAATATAAAGAAAACACAAATATCTGAATATAAGACAAGTTTGTTTCTTTTCCTTTTGAGTACATCTGGAAAATATTCACCATTTAAGGGTCTTTTCGCGAGGATTTTTAGTAAATATGTTTTTATGAAGAAAGGACAAGATTTGGTGCTCTTCAATACAGCATTTAACAGATAATCATTCAATGACTTTAAAGGAAAGCTGGGACTATAATAAGTTTAACTTTTGCAATTTTAGCCTTTTCAAAAATAAACAAAGGACTCTTTAACACTAAACCAGTGTCAAGGAGGCAAAGTGCCGATACCAATCACACTTACTGTACACTCCAACGTTAAACTGTGACATGTGGTCTACGCCGGCAGTAGCCTTTAAATTATTTAGTAAGATTAAAAAAAAATTCAGTTTTTAGTTTCCAAAATAACTGTAGGTTAGTTAGATATGTTTTAATCTCATAAACCTGCATTTCAGCTTAAAATCACACACTATATGGGTTGCTTTTTACATTGATTCTAATTTAATTTATTTAGTTTTTACAACAAAAAGCGCTCATTTATTACATAGAGCAGCCAATCGGAGCCTCTGCTGCATTACCCCCCCGCCTGATGTTCACAGATGCGTCCAGCGTTCCCAACAGCTGATTATTGGTTTAGCGTATAAGCACCTAACAAGATGACAACGAGGCCACAAACAGGACCAACCTGATCCTCCCCTTCGCCTTCCCAGTGGCTGCTGTCCCTCCTTCCTTCGCACCCTTCTTCTGTTTGAACTTCGGGAGTGAAAACTCCACGTCCACGTCCCCCGTCTCCAGCCGGGGGGGTGTTCCCTCGATCACCATCTCCTCTCTGTGCTTCTCTTTCAGCCTCTTCAGGCCGAAACGACCTCCTCTCCTCTTCTGGGCCTTGAACGCCTTGCTGCCTTTCACGCTCTGGAACACACAGATATTGAAGCTAGAAGATCTGTTGGGTGGAACCATGAGTCAATGTTGAATTTTAAACCATTTATTTCAAAAGTTATTATGCAATCTTAATTAATATTGATTTATTATCAAATAAAAGAATTAATGGAGTAACTGAACCATGATTTTAAATAGCCTGGCTTTGTGCTAAAGCGCTATAATGTACTATTTGAGTTTTTTTTTGCGAGGATTTAAAAAAAAAGTTTTTATATTCATATTTACTCTGCAGTTGTTGTAGTTTTAATTTACAGACTTGAAAACTCTGATTTTTAGACTTTAGTTACTTTAACACATGGACATTGCATTGATTTTACTATTTAAACAGGAACTGTGATGTATTTTTAAGGAACATATCGATGCAAGGTCACCGTTTAATTATATTACTGGTGTATATTGAGGGCTTTGTACCTGTAAATACTGTGATTCCAGCCTCTGGTGACTGAACCATGTCATTATGTGCATTTACCTTCTCCAGCAGTTAAAGATTCATTAAAAGCTGCTAATTCCTCCCCAGAGACAAGCGACTTTTGGAGAGTTTTTTGTCTCTGACCTTGTAAATGCAGCGGATAACGAACAAAAGGAAGCCCTGATGAGACATCAAAGCACTTCTGAGAGCACCCTTAACTACCAGGGAAGACAGTTGTGAACATTTTATCTTTTACTTGAGTACATAGGAACCCCCCCCCCCCTGCTGTTTTTTGTGTCTGAGTGTTTGTGGCTGCCGTCGTAGCACCTCAGGACTTGTTGTTACTCTTTATAAGCACAATAATCAAACATAGCCATTAGTGTGCGGTTGGGAGAAAAAACCCACTCACGACCAGCGGAGGGTTTATGTAAACAAAAACAGGAAATCAGGGAAGATAAACCTTCATTTCTCATAACTGAAGGAATAAAAAAAGTCAACCAAAGCGCATTCCTTCAGTTACGATACTGAAACCCCGGTCCGTCCGTCCGTCCGTCCGTCCGTCCGTCCATCATCTATACCCACTTCCATCTTATTCAGGGTCAAACAGGTTCTGGTTCCTCTGTAACTGTAACTGGGTTGTTTTGTAATAATTCTTCTATTGTTTAGAGGTTATATTTAGCATTTTCTGGATTCTCTTGTGTGTGTCATGGACTTTTCCTGTGAAGCTTCTGCTCTGTGTTTAGTTTAATCGTCAGCTCAATTCCCTTTTTACTGTGAAAGTGTTGCCCCTTGAGTGT
The DNA here is from genome assembly GCF_033807715.1 of Cololabis saira. NCBI lineage: Eukaryota > Metazoa > Chordata > Actinopteri > Beloniformes > Belonidae > Cololabis > Cololabis saira. The sequence goes on from NC_084590.1 coordinate 42,596,417, forward strand.
GGTTTCCTCCCGGCTTCCTGCTGTTCCTGTTCTGGTCGGCTTTAAATCATCCCGACTGTCTCCTGCAGAACCGCCTGCGTGTGTGTGTGTGTGTGTGTGTGTGTGTGTGTGTGTGTGTGTGTGTGTGTGTGTGAGTGTGAGAACTGTATTGTCCCCTGTATTGTCCACCAGTCTGTTGCATTCATCCTTTTTTGCATTTCTGTGTGTCTTCAACCCTTTGTTGGTCCTCGAGTCGCCTTTAAATTTATGTCTTTATAATTTCGGATCTTTGGTTCTCCTGGATTTCCTGCTTCAGCAGCACCTCTAGTTGTTAATAAAATACTTTTTGTTTTGTTACTCCCAGTAAAAAGTTTCAGGAACTGAATTTTTTATAGTTACTTCTGCTAATGTCATGCAAATGCAGGAAACCGCCGGTTACCATTTTGGAGACCTTGGCTCTGGGACCTTTGGCCTCCAGGCTGGGGATCCTGGGCCGCACGCTGACCTCGGCTCCCTGGACGGTCCGCTTGAGCTGGAAGCTGATCCTGTACGGCTCCGCACACTGAAGGATCTTCAGAGCATCTTCGTACTTCACGTTGTCAAAGTAAACCTTTGCACTCAGCAGCTGATCACCTTCAGAAGACATGGAGTAAGACGAGCATCAATCAATGCTGTAAAGATTTGTCTCACTTTTCAAAATAAAAGTACAATTCTCAGGTGGAACAGTAGTCAAACAACTGACGTTGTAAGGATTTATTTAGGTTTTCGGTGTTCATACGCAGCCAGAAACAAGCAGACTGCCTCCAGTTTGTCGTTACAGCCTCCTGAAGGAGTCAGAGATAGCGACGGTACCTTGCTGGAGACTGAGGTTTTTGGCAGCTGGAGAGTCTTTGAGGACATCTTTCACGAAGATCCCTCGCTCTCCTCCGCCTGTCACGCTGTAGCCGCTGGCTCCGACCCCTGCGTCCGTCTCCACCACTATCTCCACCGCCTCGGACCCCTCCATCTCACTCTGACACACAAACACATTTTCTTAGACTCAGACTCTCCAGCTGTCATCACGATTATTAAAAAAGTAAGGACTTCTCACGTCAACGGCGTCACTCAGGCCGCTGCTTACCGCCTGTTCTTCGGCGGCCTCGGAGTCCATCTCTGGTTGAGCCAGTTGGCTGGTTGAATCTCGTAGATGACTTCTCTTCTGACTCAATACCTGCTTCAGCTCTGCATGGAGCTTCTCCTTCTGCACCTGCAGACAACAAGCAGCAGACGCCGTGAGCTGATCTGCAGAAGAAGAATCCCCCTCCAGAGGGGATATCGTCATAAAGATAACCATTGCAAAAGTGGTGTCGGTTGCACTTCTTATTTGGTAAAATCTTGGCAGAGTAGAATAAAATGAAAGGTGGGCATGTTGCAAAAATGTTTGTCCTTCGGGGAGATTGTGCAGAAACTATCTCGTCAAATCAAACTCCATAGAAAGAAACAAATATTAAATTTAACAAAGGAGCTGGATTACTCTCTGTAGATTGGTGAGCTGGAGAATCGACTTTGTGACATATTATTTTAGTTCCTTAACTGAATAAGCAAAGTTAGTGAAGGTTATTCTACATGCAATTGAAATTAAGTTCATACAACATTTAGCCACAGTCAAGATTAACTAACTATCAATGCATTATGAAAAACACATTGTGGTATTCCTTTTCTTTTTTAGCTAGATTACTTGTTTTCATCTGCTTGGCCATAAAAATACGAACTATTTGAAACCACCATGTCCATCCATCCATTGGCCTTGAAATGGGTAAATATCAGTATTCTGGGGTCTCTGGGGGCCAAAAGGTCGAGGAAGTCGGGGAATTGTGTTGGTTCTATATAGTTCTGGTAACAAAGATCCCAACTGGAAGGTTAACTAGTCAAATCCCACCTAAAAACACCAGATGATACCTCTCAGAGTCCGTGTGGTCAAATACCGGTCAACAGGTGTCACTGCACTGCCGGAATCTGGAAATCCAACCCACAAGCCACAACCCCCTGTTTTATTCACAAAATCACCCAAACGGTCAAACAATCCACTCTTTAGGCCTCGACTGAGGTTAAAACTGTTTACATCGGTCCCCACGGCCGCAGCTGGTTTCAGTTCTGCCGCGTTCTGGTGTTTTGTTGTTGATTTAGCGTCGAGCAGCGGCCCACCACCTGCTGCTGCATGAAAAGGCGGCGTCTGCCATTTCTGCTGACCTGGGAGAGATAAGGTTTGTTTATGGGGTGGACGATGACCTAAGCAGACTAGACAAGGGGGATTGTGATGTCTGCTGGATCAGGCGGTAAACAGATCAAACCCTGGCTTCAGTGCTGCATCTGGATAAAAACATTCGCTTGTGGATTCTGAACCTTTTTCTAAATGTGACAAAGTATTGGGGATACTATTTCAGATACTATTCCTGGTTCAAATAGAGTGTTGTATATAAACCTGGAAGGGTTATAAGGTTTCTTAACGAGGAGGAGTCCACTAGTGTTCAGTGAGAAAGATTATTACCAAGAGGAAAATGCTGAAGAATTTTCTCAGGAGAGGCAAATTGTGTTGAGAGAAACTGTAAAAAACACAAGAGCTACATATTATCTCTACATGCATCAGTAATTGTGTTAAATGTCCAAATTCATGACAGCAGAATTTGAAAAAGATTATGACTTCTTTGAAGAGGTGTCAAGGTCAAAACCTTGTCTGACTGAAAGGTGCATATGAGCACAGCTCAGCGTTGCAAAGCTGCATTTAAACAAACCACAAGACCTCTGAAACAGCGTCCTCTGGACCGATGAGACCAAACTGGAGACTTTTAGACTTTTAGTTTGGAGAAAAACGCAGAAACAATTGTCAACCACGGTGGTGGAGGGACGATGATTTGTGAAGCCTCACGACCTGAACTCAGGTCTGAACCAGAAACTCTGTGTCCCCGGGACAAACATGACGTCACATGACTAACAACTAAATTGTGTGATGATGATGATGATGATGATGATGATAAAACAAAAATGAATGAAAGACCTCAATGGACTGAAGCAACGCCAGAGCAACGAGTGAACTACATTCTTCACACAATAATCTGACTAATGTAAATATATTGTGTGTAATATTGCAGAAGCATCTTCATTTATTTATCCTTTTGTATTTCAAGTTACATTTGCCGCTGATGAGAGTAAAAATCAGTGCAGTGTTACTCCTTTTCCCTCCAGATACATCTTTCACTTTATTTCAACACTCGTGCATGTTTTTTTTCTAACATCTTCCTGCAGACGTTCAACTTTTGTGACGATTCCTGTAAGAGCAGATCCCCCCAGCGGGGTGCTTCTCATTTGTGCGTCTCACCACTCTCTCGGGGCTCTCCTGCTCGTCGGTGGAACCGCTGTGGTGAGGGTTGCGCTGCTGGCCAGAGGGGGATCTGGCCGAGGGGGGCGACCGCCTCTTGTCTTTCACCTGCCAGGGAGCAGAGCGTGAGAGGGTTCCTGTAAGAGCAGGACCGCTTCAACTCAATTATTGACAACATTCAAGCTGCTTCTGCAGAGGGAAAAGCCCAGGAACACCTGGACTGCAGGGTGAAAAACCTCAGGTTGTTTCAGTGGTTACAGTTATTGATATTGTTGTTTTTGTTTGTTTTTTGACAATGGAACATGTGCAGTTAAATTGTGCCAGTGATGCTTCCACTGACAAGATTTAATAAAAAATAAACCTGAAGAAAATCCAAAAACCATACTATACTTGCCATTGAACTGGATTTAGATCATTTTACTTTTTGCCGTCTCTGGAGGAATCACATGATGCTCCGACCTCTTATAAACCCTTACATACAGGACTGTCTCAGAAAATTAGAATATTGTGATAAAGTCCTTTATTTTCTGTAATGCAAAAATGTCATACAGTCTGGATTCATTACAAATCAACTGAAATATTGCAAGCCTTTTATTATTTCAATATTGCTGATCATGGCTTACAGCTTAAGAAAACTCAAATATCCTATCTCAAAAAATTTGAATATTCTGGGAATCTTAATCTTAAACTGTAAGCCATAATCAGCAATATTAAAATAATAAAATGCTTGCAATATTTCAGTTGATTTGTAATGAATCCAGAATGTATGACATTTTTGTTTTTTTAATTGCATTACAGAAAATAAAGAACTTTATCACAATATTCTAATTTTCTGAGACAGTCCTGTAGTTAATCTCGTCCAAAGCCTTGTCAAAATTACCTCTGACTGTGATGTTTGTCATATGCACATATTCTTCATGTTTTGGTTGTGTTTGAGCCCTTGTTTTGTCTCATGAACGCTCCGGTCTGGTTTTACTTGTCAGCAGTAAAGAAACCAGGCAGCATTGATCACATCACAACGAGAGCAGATGAATATATGAATGTGAATTTATAAACTGCTTTAACAAGTGCTTAAACACTTAAAGCACTTTGCAAAACTATAGGAGGACCGGTGCCTTTGTCCTTCCTGAAACATATGCAGATTTTTTTATTTCAATATGTAGCTTAGATGTAACGAAATCACAGGGTCAAGATCTCCTTCTGTACTCAGCGTCCAGGTTGTGAGGACGTGCGACCTGACAAGGTACATTTATTTAATTATTAATCTCCAACAGTGACTGGAGGAATCAGAGCCAAAGATCCTGTTTAAGCGGCTTTGTATTCTTTCTTTAAGGGCCAAACATCAGGCTAATTATGCAAATGGAGCGGGTGATGAAACCTGCTGTCTCACAACAGAACACCAAACTGTCCAAAGGTGACTTTTGTGCAAAAGCAGATGAACTATGATTTATTAGACACTCAGATTTACACATTAATGTTATTTAGCTTTCTTTGTGTGCCAGGGAGGCAGAATTATCAGTAAAAACAGAATCTCAAATGAACAACAAATATGTTTACTGCATAGCTTTAATTTTCACACAGAAATTGCCATGATATAGAAACCTTTTTTTTTTTTTTTTTTTTTAAATCAAAGCCATTATTTCTTCCTATCCATCTAGTTTTTAAAACCTAAACTGAAAAAAAGACAGTTACAGGATTGATGAAGTTTAAAACTCAATTTAAGAAAAAGGATTTGGCCAGACTAGAGATGAAGTTGGTAGTCCTGGTGGATAGTTTCACTCAAAGTATTTTCATCAGTTATTTAAAAAACCCCAGAGAAACACATGTCCCAGTGCAACCTGTCTCACGTGCAGATATATATATATACGAGACCTACGTTGGTCCATGATGCAAAGCGCTGGAATCTTGATATCAAGCCTCAGAAATCGCACTGTGACTAAATCTTCTTAGCGTTCCTTTAGCAAAGACAGATATCCACCTCCCACATCACCACGCATACGCCTTCAGTGTCTTCAGCTGCTGTCATTTTCTCCATTTTCCCACAAAACCATTGTAAGGATTTAGAGCTTCACTGTAAATGATTCCTACAGCGTAACTGCTGCATCAGCTGATTTATTTATGGATTTGTCCTAGAAGTAAAACACCACCTTCCTATGACCCAAGCTCTTCTTTGGCTTGAATTTTTTCTTCATCATTGCCATTTGGGCTTATGAAGACCTTTTACCTATATAATATAAAGATGGGCATGTCATCCCCTCGCTCTTACATGTTTGCTGTCCAACTACTTTCAATAAAGCCCACTTTCTTTTAAAAAGAAGCATCATTTGTTGACATATTGTGGTTGTCCACATATGTGGATGTCGGGCCACTTGGAAGCCTGACCCTGGATGTAGAAAAACAATAAACAGAAAAGTATAAACTACAAAACTTGGTAGTTTTGTCATCTGCTTTGCAAGTGGAATAAATCTCAAACGGGTTGTTGGTGACTGGTTCTTCTGACAGAACAAAGTCGCTCAGAAACCCAACTGTGAAGCCAGAAAGAGTACGATTAACACGGACATTCATCCACTCGAGCACCATGAAGAGTGTGTTTACTTACGGCTGGATCTCTGGTCTGGCTGAAAACATGGCTGTCCTCTTGGTCTCTGTCAGAGTCTGAAATAGACAAAAATTTGGTTGTAAGCTTGTTTATGTCATCCGTCTATAACTGGACTGTACAACGCAGATTCTTTCCAAAGAAAGAAATGATCTTAACTGGCTTGGATCAGACATCATCAGCTCATGTTAGACGTCTACACACATACATTAAAAAAATCAATGTAAAGAAATGTCTGTAAAGGACACCAACCGACATGGACGTGCCTTCAAAACATAACGGTGTCATATCCCGGCAATTACCTCCAGCAGCACTCTGGACAAAATGTGACGCGAGGTATTCCTGTCAGGCTGAAGCATGTGGAGTTACAGAACCCAATATAGTGACTGTCATTAGTGAAGTTCCTGTCATTCTTTCCACGGTCATTTCTCTGCACCGAGGCTGAACCGGCTGCATAACTGGTGCATTCACACGTCCAACCAGCTTCCCAACCAGCTAAGACGCTTCACACTGAAACAGGCATGTCTACTCTGCGTACTCAAACTTTATTTACCTCCCCAGAAATCTTGGAGATGCCAACATGGATGATAAAAATAATTCCCTCTCCATCTGACACTTTTTTATATCCCGTGCTCATTCGATCAGTTTTACATTCATATATTCAGCAGCTGCAAGTCGCCTAGAGTCACAAAAAAGCCTGTAACAGATCTCCACCAACTAAAACAGTTTCTTTCACACAACTCGACTTCAGATGAGGTGGAATAAGTGGAAATGAGGGAGATGAATTCTTAAAGCAAAATGGTTAGACTCTCTTTTTCACCCTCCATAAAAAAGCTCTCACTGCCCAACACGTGTGCAGATGTTAAGATAACTGACGGAAACAGCTTTGCGTGAAACTGTCGAGCACAAGTCAGGAGTTTCATTCATGTTTCATGTAAGTGACAAGGCATCGTGCAACAACCATACATTAAAAAAGTCAAAAGGAAAATGACCCCATTCCAACAGAAATAGTCACAATGGCATCACTTTTTAGTTCCTTCTGTTCCCTTAATCGTTGCTGTTAAGAACATGATTAACTCTCATTTTACTTTTTACAGGATTCAGTCTTTTATTTCCTGGCTGTTGCGGTCTCCAGACTTTCTTTTTTGAGCAGTTTTGAGCCATTGAGCTCATTTTCTCTACCATTGATGAGTGGTTGAGACTGGCAGCTAATGGCAGCTCCATCTTCATCTGCATGCATCACTGATGTGGACCCAGAGGTAAACAAGTGGCTGTAACTACTACAAAAGACGCAGAGAGGGGAGAGAATCACTCTTTTGTGCCAGGTGCAATAATATGGCTTTTCCAGTAGGTTTTCCAGGATACATATTTAATTTTTGAGCAGCAAAACAAAAATACCACTGGAAATAATCACACACTCATCCTTTAACAAAGATATCAATCACACTCTTTCTTGGTGAAGCATTAGTGACATTATTGATTCAGCTGCATGCGCTGTAATAGACTTGAATGAGACTTCTTTGCGTAAATAGACAACTATCAATCTGAGATAACAAAAATAACCTGTGGAGTTCCTCAAGGCTCCATCTTGGGGCTTCTGCTGTTCAGAATCGCACAAATCCACCAACAATCTCTCCATCCCCGCAGAGAGGTGATGCAAGCTTCAAAATGTAAATGATTTAACTCTGAATGTCCACAAGCTCCTCTTCACTTTCCTATCAGTCAGTCAGCAGCACATCTCAACGATACCAGTTCAGGAGTCCTTCAGTCTTCTCCTTCCTGCCCCTCTTCATCCCACCATCCCTCACAGCCCTGCCTTCTTTACAGGATCACTTTCTTCGCTGCCTGAGCTCGGCTACAGTATGTGTGTGTGAAGGAGAAAGCTAATCTGTGTGCGTGTGAATCTGACTGTGTGCATGTCATGTCGGCGTGGACGCCATGCGTGTTTGGGTGTGCTGCTGGTGTTCGGTGTCCAGCAGGTCAGAAGGACGCATAGCCCGCATTCACTGCTGCTCACCCGTCGCTGCACACATGATCACAGTGGAGCAGTGACATTGATCGGTGCAGATTCTGTTGAATTATATAAAAAAAGAAAAGGTGAAAAAACTATCTACTCAAAGAAAATGAAAGGTTCTCTGAGTTTTATGCAAATTTGAACAGACTCGACTGTTATTCTGGAGCCGAGTGCCTGACATTTCATCAGGTACAACGAGGACAACAGGTGCAGCTCCGACACTGATGTCGAAGCAAGCAAGAGTCTGATCACCATTATGAAGCTGGAGCCTCTGCAGTCATTTTAGTTGAATTTTCAATATGAAAAAGATCATATTTCTTTAATCTGCATAAAAAGGCTCCGTTTTGAAAAAGTTGAGGTCTATAACAAACTGCTCCTGCTACGTTTGCACCTGGCTGTGGGTCTTAGCTGCTGTTCTGGGTGGCAGACGGACAGCAGCAGGTGGGGAAGGTGGTGCTCCCTGGGCGAAGCCGAGGAATGGAGGGATGGCAGAGGAGGAGGTGAAGATTTGAAATACTTCACAGCACAGTCTTATTATAGATCAGACTCACATCTGCAGGCCTCGACACGCCCGACGACTGCCCCGAAAAGTACGGACCTTCGCCCTGCTGCATACCGTCTGCAGGTGCAGGGTCGTGAACGACCAGGCATGCCTACGATAATCAATAACACCCAAGTCTAACCCCAAAAACTGGAACATTCACAGAAGATGACCTCGGTTGGGGTCAAAGTCAAAGAAACTTTCGCCACATTTTGTGAAATACTCAGGACTGGGTTTGGTTTGTGGTACTGGACACACGACGAACATGAGAATGGAGTCGCAGCCATGTCCAAACCACCGCTGTTTTAAAGTCATCAGACTACCACATGTCATTCTCGGATTTAGTCATTGCTGCTTAACGCAAAACAAACCAGATTAATTCAGAAATCTTTATTAAAACAAAGGCTTGATTAATGCATCACTTTAAAATGTCTTTTACCTGAATTGTGGACTGATAGGCTCCGTGTCGGACCCGGGAAGTGCCCATTCTGCCTCATATAACTGAAATATGTTACTAATTAGTTTGTAGTTCTAGTAGCTGTTGAAATGATCCAATATGGACTGAAAATACACAACTACTACACTGAGATGTGTAGTACTGTGTTCCAGACTGCGGTACAGAGTTTGAAGTATTCAAACAATCTGACAATCTAGTATGCAAAAAGTACTTGATGGTTTGCTACGGGTATAGAAAGTGGATGGATGGATGGAGGGTTTGCTACTTCTGGGAACATTTCTAACGTGCAACTGACTGGTGTACCTCCAACTGTCATGTGTTTGAGTGGAGGGGACCCATGTGCAGGAGATGAGGTGGCAGGAGTATCAAGGAAAAGTATTTTATTAAGAAAAAACGTGCTGCATAAGCGGGTATCCAAAAACAAAAAGGTCTCGCAAACAGTTGGGATGAAAACAAGAGGTTGAAACACAGATGGAGCAGCAGAGAGACACAGAAAGACCGGACAAGATATACCTGACGAGACATACTGGAGGTGCTAACCATCAGGGAGACCAGGCCACAGAAACAAACAAGACATAGGCAGACCTTCAAAGTAAAACAGATCCTAACAGAACCACACCAGAACTAAAGAACCATGTATAACAAAACTACAAACTCAACCAACCGCAATGACCGAAACCATACCCCATAATGCATTGGTTCTCGGTTCCAGTCCTCCAGTGTTTCCTTCTGCCGACAAACCTGATTCAAATGAATGGATCACTGCTTTCGTTTGGCATCAAGGTCTGCAGAAGTCAATCAGTGGCCCCTTAATCTGGGCCAAGTGTGCTGCAGCCGAGACACATCTAAAACACGCAGGACCGTGGTACTTGAACTGGAACTAAGGAGTATAACCCATCGCAGCGCGGCGGGGGAAGCTCGCAGCAGTTTCATTACCATCCTCATCTGGTGCTGCAGCACGAATACTTCTGTGATTAAATCTTAAGTGGTAACCGGACCGGTAGAAAGCCAGTTTGTAAACGGAACATTTGATTTGTTGCATCATAGAACATTTCTTACCAGTTTCCAGGTAAGTCTGTCGTCTTTCCTCTTTTTTGTGACTGATGTCATTGCTCGTTGTTTAATGATAAAAGGAATTAAAGGAACGCTTAAATCACACATCAGCCAAACACAGCAGAATTTGTTGAAACTGATATGGCATATAGCATGTCTCCTTGTTTTTGGAGCAGTATGTCATAGATAGACGGGGCAGTGGCGGACTGGACATTAGTCCAGAACGTGTAAACCCTCTGGACAAACTTCATTATGGACTAAATCAGCATGTAGTAAGAACTGAAGAACTGAGAGAGAACTGAGTTTGAATCCCTCGGGAAAAGTTTTTTTCTTTTACTTGCAACACTGATGTAGACAAATGGATTAGGATCCAAACTGTCACAAAGGAGCCGGGAAACATCTTCGCTTTGTCAGTTGGTCCCAAGTTTATTTGAAAGGGATTTGTTGTGCACACTGTACCCAGGCCACGGCTAAATGCTCATCACAGTAGATTTGGTTTAATCAAACCGGTGAGTACGTGTTCTGGGATTGTCTTGATCAAAATAGTTTAAAAAAATCTGTTCTGGTCTTTAATAATTATAGTCCTCAGGATTGTAAAAATCAGGTTCTATCTGATAGAGTAACGGGCAATAAAGTTTGTGCACAGACTCAAAATCAGAAGTACGTTTGCTCTGCATTCAGTCTGAAAGTGCTGCTGTCTACATTCTGGCAGCATCAGTAAACAAATGTCATCAAAGAGTTTTGGACAAACAAGCATAAACCCTGAAGAAACATCCAAACTTTTCTATTTTTTTCACAATGCTGAATTATCTCGGTGTAAAATGTTTAAAATCCTCATGCCCAGGGCGGCTGGTGTTTAGTTGAGGAGTCTCACATCTTGCCGCCTGACTGCTCCTGCAACGCCTTCTGAATCTGAAGTCGAGCAAAACCCAGGAGTGTGTTGTTGCTGTCACAGACTCTGCACTTTGTCTAACAGGAGGTGGATTAGGTTGTCTGCAGTAGATGTGTTAATGTGGGCGGGCTTGTTAGCGAAGCCTTGGAGCAGAAAAGAAAGCTTAAACAAGACCTGTCAGCGTCTTTCAACTTCAGGACCAAGGCTTTGCTAAAAAAAAAAAAAGAAGCTTATTTCCCAGTCTTGCATGTGAATCATTATGCAGTTTTTAGCCTTTTCATGTATTCACACGTAGAAGCAGCAGCGCTCCCTTGATGTGTCAGTCTGTATTACTGCTATTGCTGCTTGTTGAGAGCAATAAAAGAAGTAAAATCAAATAAAATGTATAAAATGCTGAAAACTTCTGCTTTTACCACGTTGCGTCTCCACAGACTGAGATGACCCGGTGTCCTCTGGCACTCTGGCACTTAAGAGTTCAGACTAAACACGGCGGTCGGTGGCAGTGAAAGCGACGTACACGGACTGAGCAGAGTGTTTGTCCTTGCTTTCTGAAACAACTATCCAGCTAAAGTGACTCCTAAATGTCCACGACTGGTCTCTCTAAATAGTGGGGTACATGTAAACATTTATATGTACATCGGTGTTACGCTTCATTTCCTCAGTAATCCACTAACGTCTGCTGACAAAAATTGAGCTCCATCTTCTTTAAAACAGCTAGTCATTTGCTTTTTATTTTTTTAATTAATATTCAGATGTTATTCCCCTGCTTCCACCAGTTCCAGAGCCAAACTTAACAGTCTTAAACATATCAACATTTTATGATCATCTCATAAAAAGGGAAAAGCCAGAAGAAGCTGCTTTGCTTTTTCAGCATGTGGGTGATTAGAATAAAAAATAAGATAAATAAATCCTCTTTATTTGAAGCTTTAAAAGCCCTAAAAGCCTTAAAAGGCACTGGCAATTCTGTACTAACAAGTCAGGACCATCCTGTAATACCACTGTGTGCCACTAGGTGCACTCGTTTGCTGCCCTCGTGTGGTCGGATGTGGTTTTGCCACATAGAGGGGCTTTAATTCCGTCTGAAGAATTTATGGTTTTGTATTATACCAACAGAGATGTTCACCGTCAGAGTGCACGCTTGTTTGTGGTTCCTGGAGTTTTCACAAGTATACCGGGAGGCCTTCAGTTATCCGGCTCTCAGAGCCACCTCCCAGTTTGGGTTCAGTGTGCAGACTTCCTCTGTACATTTAAGATTATGCTTTTATGGTAAAGCTTATAGTTAGGGCTGACTATGGCGACCTTGTCCCAGACTTTTAGTTACATCTGTGGAACTAAAAGGCTCAGAGGGGCCATCCCATGATGCAGAGGGTTCTCACCATGTTGTCACCATGTTCTTGTCCCTTCAACCCGAAGAGAGGTGGGACAGGCTCCAGCTGACCTGCTGACCCTGAACACGAAGAAGCCGGTATTGATAACGGAGTGATGCAGTGATGGCATCTCTGTTGTCTCATCCATCTCATCCACCCCCCCCCCCCCCCCCCCCCCCCCCCCCCCCCCTCCTCACACACAAGTCCAACCTGGTTTCCCTGGAGATGTCCACCCGTGCACGCTTAGGACAGGAGGGTTTGATGCACTCCTTAGAGACACATCTTTGCATGAATTCACGTTTGACTGACTTTAGGGAATTATAACTAGTTTGAAATAATTGCATTTAATTAGACTTGAATTTCAGCTTCTTCAAGATTCAAGATTCTTTATTCTCATTATTCATAGTTCATAACAACGAAATTCCAGGTGCTTCATCGCAGGTGCTGGTCCTTGTATAAAGTGCAAGATAAGAAAACATAAATATATGAATAAGAAAAAATAAATAAATAAATAAATTAATTAATAAATAAATAAATATAAAGTGCAAGATAAAAAATAAAGTGCAAGATAAGAAAAACAAGTATTTAATGCCCAGAAGATTCAAATATCTAAGTGCTGCATAAACTAGATTAGACAAAAATCACCGCTCTTCCCAATGACTGAATAAAACACAAAACAGTTTCCTGTTTGCCACCAGAACTAAAAACTATTTTCACTTGAGTCGAATCACCCTGTCATCCCGGTAGCTATGACAACCAGCATCACTATCCCACATGGCGAGAGGTGATTTTCTAATGGCTGTGAACATTTGGCCATTCACATTTGACTGAACATCATGATCCACCACGTCCTCATCCTCCGCTCACAATCTTTTTCATCAATATAGTAGTGATGTCTTACTTCATCATCAACGACTGGTGAAAGCGGTGCAATCATTCAGGGAACATGATGCTGAACACTCTTCAGTCCTCTGACTTTCACAACCCCCTGAAGCCGACTCTGATCCCGGTCTGAGGGGGCTCTAAGCCCATTAAAGATGGATTAACTGATGATGTTATAGTTGGCACAGCACCGGCAGGACTCCAGCGTCAGGTGTCCGACTAAAGAAAACAAGCAGCAATCTGTGCTTTAAAAAGCCGATAACATTTCTGTGACGTAACAGCAGCAACATGACGGACAGCTGAGGATGTGTTTTGGTTTATTATAGACTGTGTTTTCTATCAGCTGAGGTCAGACACTGGCAAAAATATTTTTTTCTCCGCTCACACACAGGAAATACCGCTGGAAGTTTCACAATTGGTGGTAAGGCTGTGCACAGAACACAAACTTATTGGATCTAATTTTAGGACAATCACAGGTCTGGAGGGGGGAAACTGTTTCTATTCCAGACACGGTTCTGACTGACAATGTTTCCACGACAACATCGCATCTTTGAAATCAGCATCAACTATTTCCTTTTCAGATAATCTCCAGCAAGAGACCTTGACATAAATAAATAAATAAACCCTTTCTAACTGTGAACCGCAAGCATGATGCTTAAAAAAGGTTTGGGAGTTCCTCTGCTCTCACATGACAACATTTTCCTGTCAGCAACTTTTATGAGGGACTTTGTGTTAGCGACAGCATTGTGATCCAAATGAATGATGACATTGTGTTTGGAGAGGCGCTCCACCATTCGCCAGACTTTAGATCCGAATCCAAAAGGTACCATGAACCCAAGATATTTCAAACTTTTATCCTCAGAATAAGAAAAAGGAAATGCCCCCTTCAAGAACGGATGCTGAAGCTGTCCTGTCTGTTTAAATTTGAGAAGAAGAACGCAACTGCTGCACGTATTAAGATGTCATGTATCTACGCACCGGAGCAAATTAACAGCCGAGTGTGAAGCAGCAGGAATGAGAATTAACACCTCCGAATCTCACGCCAAGGGTGGAGCGGTGTCTCTGGGTTGAAGGTGAGGATGTCTCAGGTGGAGGAGTTTACGTATCTTGGTGTCTCGTTTACGAGGGGAGAATGAGAGGATCTCCGTTTACTGGTTGATATATGTTCCTACCAGGACACTCCTATAGGATTTTAGTGGCCCTGAATATAAGGAAAGGGTTTGTTGATTATATTTATGTGTTTAATATAGTGAACTGAACCCTTTTTGATCATGTGACCTCCGTGCTCAGGTGCCGCTCCCACTACCCAAACATGGATCTGCTCAAGTTCAGGGATGTTTGTGTACGAGAGAGTTGAAATAGTTGAAATATCTCGGAGCAGCTGAATACCTGTGCAAACATTATGTTACACCTTTTTGTTGTGTTGTGTGTATCATATCAAAGAACTGTGAAGTTTGACATAATTTAAGAGAAATATTTGACACAGAAAGCAAACAAACCAGCACCTGACGTTGTGTCTTATGCTTCTGTGTTTGGTTCCTCTCTGCAGCAACAGCATCCACACCAGGATGTAAGTGATCAAACTCTTCCTCCCTGAGCTGAATCTGCCTGTTTGTTATAAATGTATCTCTATTCTTTTGAAGGTTTCTCAGTACAGCCCCTTCACAGTGATTATGAGAAAATAATCGTGAGCTTCTTTAGGCTTTCGACTAGGTATTGGAGAAAAAGGTGGTTTTGGCCGGCTGAAAGGATAATGAGAGCTCCCAGTGTCTCTCATCTGAATATCCAAGGCTGCTCAGCTGTGAAGCTGTCCATGTCTCAATCTGTTGACGATTTCAAGTTTCCAAACAAGCGGCGGGGACTATTTTAGAGGAGACCAAAGTCTGATTTCAATGCGTGTTTTCAAATCATGTTTTCTTCTTTTTTTGTGTGTGTCAGTAGTTAACAACTCATTTTCAGAGCGCGGAGGCCGCGGGATGGATAACTGTCAGGAGCCTAAATGGATGCTGACGTTAAAGCGAGTGGAAGTTCAGCTTAAAGACAGCATGGACTCTGGATGCTTGGCGACATCAGAGAGGAAAGAAGGCATTGACAACAACAAGCACCGGCGCGGCGGGGTCCTGGACTCCCGCGGGTGCAGTCTGAGCTGAACCTTTAAAGAAATCACTGCTGCTGTCAGCCTCTTTGGATAAAAGCAGCCACAGAGGAGCACAACACCCAAATCCTTCCAGATTAGAGAGAAAGGCGCCACTTGAGACATCAGATGGACAGAACGAGACCCACCCGCAGGCGTCAGCCTCTGAGCAGGAAATGCTTCCATGTAAACAGGAAGCAGAGATACATTTGACAGATTCACATCGCACACGGAGGCACACACAACCTTTGTCCTTTGATTTGATAAGATGGAGCGTGAAACTATAAGATGTGTTTCATATAGTTGAGGGAGTAAACACATTTTCACCAGTATCAGAAACTACATGAGTTTTCCTTCCTGTAAAATCCCTTCAGCTCCCCGAGGGAAGTTCCCGCTCCTGCGTACGTCATGCGCCGTTTCCTCACCAGGTCTCCCTTGTGAATCACCCGGTACGCTCTTGACACCACTTGACCTGTAAATTCTGGTCGACCAACACCCACGTTTCCTGCCAAGAAACTGATAAGACGGTCGTCCTTCATCGCAGATTCTGCACAATTTACTCAAGGTTCCTTGATACACGTACAAATGTTTCTAGTTTCTAACACATAGTCCCAAATAACACCATCGTTCATCCTTGTTCGCGATCCTGATTCTTTTTCCTCAGGATCTGGATGGAGTCACCAGGCGGAACGCAGCTTTCACCGGCACACAAGAACTCCCAGAGACAAGTAATCCTGCACATTCACACCTAATAGCAATACAGAATCATCACCCAGCCTGAAGTGCACGGTTTTGGCCCGTGAGAGGAAGCCAGAGCACCTGATAGGGGGAGAAGGTGCAACCTCAACACAGTCAGAACCCTTCTGACATCTGAACCTTCCTGTGATCACAAATAACAACCAAACTTACCGATGAGCTGCACCCTAACCAACATTACATCTCCAAAAGATAGATCATTGTTAAAGTTGACATTTTTCTCTAAGCAATATGACTTCCTGTCTTTATGTATCTTCTGATTTGGGCCAGAACCAACAACACAGCTCACACGCCGACTAGAGCAGTCCAGCTAAACCTGGGAAACGTTCATCACTTTCCTCACAACTGAATACACATTTCGTCCTTAAGAAACTGATCACCCCTTTCTTATTGCACTGTTTAATCAATCACTCAGCCCTTATTGATACAGCACCTTACGATAACCAGCTGCAGCCAAAGGGACCAGATGAAGACAAAACGTATCAGATGTGAACATTAAACATAAATAAAATGTTGTGTTTGCTTTTAAATGGCATGCACATCTATGGATGTCTTAACATTATACCCAGGCGGAGCGACTGATGACATCACAAATCACAGCTCCCCTCACTGAACCTCGGGCCTGGCCCGGAGCCAGAAGTTTTCCTTCAGTCTGATCGGATCAATCCAGGCAATTTATGCACCTTATGACCTTATGACCTTATGACCTTATGACCTTATGACCTTATGACCTTATGACCTTATGACGGGGTGTGTGGACTCTCGAAGTCAAGTGTCACTCTGAGACTTAGATTCATCGTTGCAACAGCTTCATATGAGTTTGAAAACATGGAAAAGCCCTTTAAAATAATTACAATGAGATAATTGATCAGATAAGTGACCTAGAAGGAATCCTTGAACTCGGTTCTGCTGGTTCACAGAATAATAAGAGAGAATATGAGATAAAAAAGGCAACAAAGATGAACAATGTCTCTCGTTTGCGTCAATCCCACATCAGGTCCAGTATGTAACCACGAGTACATGAATTATGTAACCCAGACTATAACGCAAGTGTTGGTGATCTTCCATCACAGAGAGGGCGTGTTTTGGCTCCGGTACCGGCGTACCCACTTCGGGTCATCACACATACCAGGCTGAGTGGACGGCTCGGATCCTGTGACCGTCACGCTGCAGCTGTCGCTGGGGTGTAACATTAAGACAGGAACTATTTGAAACACCCCCACCCCACCCACGCCGCCGCTGCCGGCCTTCACAGCTCGCTCCAGCAGCGCGGAGGCCCATCGAGGCGCGTTACTAACAGACATTTGTTTATTTGTGGCGCATTTTAACTCCCTCTTGACAAAAACGCTCTTAAATCTCAGCACTTCTGATACGGGAAGTCTTTTTGTCTTCATACTGGTGCCTCGTGATGTCCCGAGGCCCCGCCCACCTGGTTCCGATAAATACTACGAGTAATTTTTCAGGGGTTTTTTTGGACACGGATCTCGTTACAAAACATTCCTGTAAACTTGGAGCGTAGTGACAAAACGGTTACCATAAACGTCAGCGAATGCTCGAGTGCTCGTGCTCGGATGCTGGCATGTTGGAATAAACACAAGTGGCAGCTGTCTCAGGAAAAGTGTCCCTTTGCATTTAAACAGCGCTCCATTGTTGCAACCTCCGAAGTGGGAAACGTGGAGTCTGCAGAAGGCTGTGTGAGCGGCTCTGCTTGGCCCTCGGCAGCTCCTCAGCTGCCAGGGCTTAAACTGACATTTAAGGGGGGGAAATAAGAAAATGTGAAACAAGTTTTCAAGTTTAAGACTAAATTAAACAGACAAAGAGCAGAAGATGTGTTAAAGCTGCTGGTATGCCATAAGTGAGCTATCACCTGCGTTAAAGTGTCACATGAGGACCACCTGCAGTCTCCTCTGCAACACCCAGTCGCGAGTAATTCACCTCCTGCAGCACATTTTCTTCCAAAAAAAGCAACAGAAAGCTCTCAGCTATCAGCAGCCGGCTCCGGGACACCAGCAGAGACTTCATTAAAGCACATCCACCCAGCGTACCTTTAATTTTCAACCTCAGCGTGATTCCTCCGGCAGCTCAAAGGTGGCACACCTCCACCTGCAGCAGAACTTCAGTTTCTCTCTCCTCTTCCTGTGAGTCTGTGCCTCTAACCTCCCCCACCAGTCACTCAGCTGCTTCCCTTGATGTGTTCGCTTGTATTTGTCTCTCAGGCCTCCGTCTGTCTGAGGTCTTTGCCCCCTCGTCACCAGCCAGCCTGTTGCTCCCCTCACTGAACCTCGGGCCTGGCCCGGGCCCGTGGCATCTCCAGGAGGGAAGTATCCCGCTGCGTGATTGGTTGGAGGACGGAGAGATGCCCCCATATTAGGGCACAGAGAGGCGGAGCAGCACTACTATAATAAACAAGGGAAGGGGAGAAGATAACAAAGTTTATAACATGATTGGCCGTCTGTATGAGTGCTGAGAGTCCAGGCTGTCCGTCTGTCTGTCGGACTGCCAGCCGACACGCAACGCAAAACAGCTGCTTTCACGAATATTTCAATCAGTGTCCTCAGACAGCATTGGGCTTTCCCAGCTGACCTATCACTGCAAGCAGCAAATTGTAAAAATGCACAATGGTGACTCGGACAGACTCACACCCCCCCTGCATGCCGTACATCCTGTACCATTTAGTCTTTTCTTTTTTTCTGTGCGTCTTTTCCTTGCATTGTAAGTTCAACTGCATCACCTGAATGTTTCGGCCCGTCTGTGAGAAGTTTGCATTTGTTTAGTTTTAGTTGGACTCATGATGTTTGAGTGCATTTTAAAACCAGTTTCCATTAGATGATTCAGCTGGACGATTGCAATGATTAGACTGGGTTTGGGGGGGGTCATGGGTCACCCAGAGAGGGGTTCAGATCTTCAGGGTGGTGTGACATCACAGACCCTCCATCTCCACCCAACAACTCTCACGCTGCATTGCCCCCAGGAAGTAGATACGACAAAAGCTGCGAAATTTCAGTTTCAATTTTTTTTAAATTCCTCCTTTAAAAGGAGCTTGAGGCTCCTTTTAAGAAATGAGACTCTCTAGCACCACCCTTCGCCACGACGGCCGTTGGGGGTACTGCAGCCAACAGCGAAGCCGGCACGGGAGAACGGGGAGAACGCGCATGCAGCGTCATGTGACGTCACATCCGCCGCCCAGTGCGGGAAATTTGGAGTCCGAATTGCAGCACATTTTGCAGCACACAGCCTGTTCAAGGCAACAGAGAGATACACTAGAGGGCTCATTTGTTTTGGTTTGGAACGCTTCATCTGACATTATTACTAGAAAACTTAACACGTATACAAATTTTTTTCATAAATCCTGCCTCAATCCTGCCTCATGCTCCTTTAAAAAAAAAGGAGGAGTGAAGCTGAGCAGTTGACTCCACCCCTCCACAAACCGGCTGTTATGAGTTAAAGTGTAGAGACAAAAAAAGGGAGCTTCTGTGTTATTTTGACCAGAACATGACGTTTGACCTCAGGACATTTTTGTTAAAAGACCAAACATCTCCTTTGCAGCAACGTTGTGGAGCAATACCACTTCTGACCACATGGGTGTGTCATCATCTGCTGTGTTGATGGAGACTCACTTACAATACCACACTGCTGAGTGTGGACAGTCCTGCACATCTGATAATACCACGTTGTCCCCCTGAAGGAAAACTTTGTTGTGTCTGACGATAGAAGCTGACACGGGAACTATTTGCTGATATGCTGCCCCCGGTGGTCAGAAGTGGTACTGCTACAAGGAGGGACCGACTCGTACAACTACTAACTAATGTTGTTTTTCGGCAGCCTGTTTCAATTTCAATTTTAGTTTTAGTCTTTGGGTCAAACTATCATTTTAGTTTTAGTCTTTGGGTAAAGCTATCATTTTAGTTTTTATTAGTTTTAGTCACGTTCATTCTCCTTTTAGTCGTGTGAAGTTTTAGTCGACTAAAAGTCTGAGCATTTTAGTCTTATTTTAGTCAGAATTGTCCAGGACCATTTTAGTCTCGTTTTAGTCAACGATTGTATTTAGCCAAACCCATTTTACAATTCAAACAAGGTTATCCTATTATTATATTATTGTTACCTTATAGACTCAAGAATACATTCATTCCAGATACAGAAGACTCTAATTTGAGTTTACTACATATTTATTTTTCTCCCAACCTTTTTCTTTTTCAACGACACATTCTGTTTTCTTTTCCATGTCTATGTCGGAAAGTGTATCCAAAGATGGTTTCATCTTCTTCTTCTCCAGCCCCAGAGAAGATCTCCGCGTTTCTCTATGTAACTTTGTTTTTAATAGACGTGAACCTAGAGCTCTGCGTTAACGGCATCAGCCTCTAACTCTGCAGCTGCATCTTCTGGATCTGATTCCCCGCTGCAGCGACTGGGATTGAGGACTAACGTCACCCAGCAGAACTAAACCAGAGAAAACTACTGAAAACATGGACATTAAACCAGAGGAAACTACTGAAAACATGGACATTAAGGATCTTTGTTAGAAGTGTTTTTATTTTGTAATCTACATTTTAGTCTCGTTTTTATTCGTCTACGATATTGCATTATATATTTAATTATCGTTATCGTCACATGACCAGCATTTTCGTTGTGTCTCGTTTTCCTCAGGTGATAAAGGTTCATTGATGACAATATTAAGTCATAATTTTCGTTGACAAAAGAAACTGTACTTTTCTGCAGCCGTCGAGTCTGCAACCTTCGGCTTCACTTTCTGTCAACTTACATTAAACTGAAAATCGTGCACGAGACAAAAACAGAATTTGTGTTCAACAGCACAAATATAAAGCTTCTGTTACTCTTCCATGTTTTCCTGCACGACTGAGCTGAATAGAAATGTCTAAAGGTGACTAAAATAATGAGCCTGAATCAGTCTGAGGTAAAGGATTTTTGCTTGTTCCCCAGGAGATCAGCAGTGATGTTGTTTAGAGGGCAAAACTAGAAACATCGAGTTAATCATATATCATTCATAAACCCATCTGGTTGTAAAACAACAGTTCAAAGGTCAGTCGTACTGCTCCTCTTCATCTGCCCCCCACTGGTATCTCCTGAGCTGAAGCTGTGACCCAGGTGCATGATGGGTGACATTACTGTACATACATGTGTTTTCTTTCTTTTGGTTGCTGGAAAAATGAAGAAATAGCTTCTGAAATATTCCAGTATGGGGGAATTAACAGTAAATCATTTTCCGGCAACAACTGGTGCTGCTGGGAAGTTATTTTTATCTCAAATAGCTAAAAAAAGAGGACTGGCCGGCCTGGGATCTGGATTTAGAGAAACTGTGACGTGTTTCAGAGCAGCTGCTGTTTGTGAGCTGTGTGTGTGTGTGTGTGTGTTATCTGTATACTCCTCAAATGTGTCTACATAATAATTGTGGTAGTCACGTCTCCCTCCCCGGATGGAGGTCTATCCTGAGTATGAGCATGTACAGCATTTACACACATGACAGCGACCGTCCCAGCTACTCAGTGTGCAGGTATGCGACGGCTGCCGTCTGTTTGTACGTCAGCAACTTTATGCAGCGACTACCGAGAAGCGTCCCTCGTGAAGCATGATGGGAAGCTGCAGCACGAGCACAGATACGACCCGCTCATTGTGGCTGAGGATCAGAAGGGAGAGTATCTGTGGCGGAGGGTGCGGTGTCTGGGTCCTCTCTGACGTCCGCCGCTCGCGTCTCAGAGTACGGTAATCAGATCAACAATCAGAAATAGAGGGCTTTATTTATCCCTCGCAGGAGAATGCTGATCCGTGGAGCTCCAGTTTACAAACACGAGCGTAAATAGATAAAATGAAATATAGTAAAACATGAAATCAATATGTGAATTAAAAACTTTGATAAAACAGAGCAAAATACCAATTACCTATAAATTATACAGGATGGTAGAAAGATACCCTAGAAAAGCTCCTGAAACATTTCCATTCAGGATTCTTGGATCCTTCGTGCCAAATATTACTGAGTGGGTCTCAGACTCCTCTCACTTCTCCCTGTTTTCATGTAAACCGACGGAAATAGTGACAATATGTACATGCACGGAGACCGGTAGTGGCAAAGGTCGTGTTGCTGAATTCAAGCTGAGGATAAGTGGCCACTCATCCTCAGCTGGCTCTGTTAGACTAACGTGAACGCGGCCGTGGGAAGAATACTGGCCTAGCCGACATCCAGCACATCATACCACCTTTTCCACCAAACCGGTTCCAGGGCTGGTGCTGGTTCACAACTCGCAAACCAGCTGAGAACCGGTTTTCTTTTTTCCATAGCTCGAGTGCTAAGGGGAGCCAGGTCATTATGTGACTGCAAATGTCAGTTACGTCGCTGCGTTGGTGTGAAAGTTGAAGCAACAACCAGGTATCTGCTCTAACAGGACTTGGTCCATGTAGCTCCTCCGTGGACACATCTCTAACAGACAGGTTGTCTCCTCCTCAGACCCATGATGCTTTGCTGCATCCAGATTCATTCTTATTTGAAAATGTCTCCGTCTCCCAGTCTTGCTATTGCCGTTGGTCTTAATAACTCCTCCCCCTCTGCTTACGTAAGCGGTTCTTTCCTCTAGCCCAGCAAAGAGTTGGTGCTACCTTGGAAGTGGTTTTTCTGGCCCGGAGCGAATTCTTTATCAGTGGAAACAGAAAGCCCGGTTCCAAAAGTCTTGGTCTTGATACTCTCTGGTCTTGGTCTCGGTTTAGACAGTCTTGACTACAAGTCTACAGGAGACAGAGGGATGATGCTCAGTCGACGTGGCTGCAGAAGCAAACATCCATGATTACGATCAGCGAAGGGTTTGTGATTTATAAGGTTCAAAGACGTGTTTTCTGTGCTACCGCTCACAGCTTGTGCTTACATTTGTTTCCTCTGAGGGTAAATGTGGCGTCATGCAGAAGCTGCTGCGTCTCCAGGTGAGCTGCAGAACCAATAAAAGTCTGGGTTTGACCTCATCATTCCTACACATTTACCGATAAACCGTAATAAATAAATATGGGTTGTTTTCTGGTGTGCAGAGTTTTTTAATGTTGTCGTGTGCAGGATCTTTGAGCTCCAGATCCGGATCGAGCCGACCCAACACTTTACAGCGTCCAGTCAACAGCTCTTCCCGCAGCCAGGCGGAGGTTTGGGGAGGAGACGCTGTCAGCACAGATCAGCCAGCCAGCACTGCGTCAGCTATCGTGCTCTTTGTTTCAGCCGAGCTCGCGCACAAAGCCGGGATTTAGACACGGAGCAGGACTGGAACCAGAAACAAGAGCCGGGCCAGACAGGGGAGGGGCGCAGGGGGAGGCTCACGGGGGGAGATGGGGAAGGTATCGTTCTTTCTTTTTTCTTTTTAAGCATGATATGCATACATATCTGTACATATTTGTGGTAGCAGTGGGTTTGGGGAAGGAGGATGTCCAGGAGGGAAACCTGAGGTGGCGGGCGGTTGAGAGGGTCGGGTGTGGCTGAGTGGGTGAGGAGGGGGGAGCAGGGGTGAGGGTGTGGCATCAGGCACGAGGGGTCACCAGACCACAGCTATGCCCGCGTCAGCTCTTAAATGGTCCAGGAAACTCGAGCAGGCTGCGGGCAGGCAGGCGTGTGCACGGAGCAGTTTATATTCGTGCTGCGGAAACCTCAATCAGTTTGCACATTATGTTACGACAAGTAAAAAATGTGATTTAAGATTGGGGTTTAGTTTTAATTAAGCAAGATAGAGATGAGAGAAGGTCTCCGTGACATAACTGCAGTCAACGTCCTCGAGATGAACATCCCTGCACATACTGATAGATACCTTATCTATCACTTCTCCACATGTCATTAACTCTGATTTTATGCCCATTTGAGGGGAGAAAATATGTAGTTCTGAGGAGCTGAAGGCTCCAATAAAGATTATTTCAAGTTGTTTTTAATGGGATTCTGCACTGTGGTTAAAACGCACTGCTGAGGAATAAAAAGCGTAGCGTCGCCAACAGATTGAGCCTGAAATACAGATTTTATTTGGACGTGATAGGATTTTTCTTCATGTCATTGATGTTAGTTAATAATAAGAAGAAGCTGATCCTCTTAAAATGCCCATCAAGAGCAGCAACGGCTCGTCACCTTGAGACAAGGTAAACATTTACATGTGCAGCCTGTGTGCACGATGAAGGGTGAATGACAGCAAGAAAAAAACTGAAAATGTCTACAAAGATGTGTTTGAAGAGAGACAAACAAACAAATATCTGCAGCCTTTTTTTTTAAACAGCTTCGCACCTTACGTCTCAGGCCGCATTTGTAATTCAGAACCTGTTCTTAAATTGCCTTCCTGATGAAATAAAGGTTTAATGAATAATAATAATTAAAAAAATATCCATCTGTGCACAACAAATTTAAAAAAATGCAGATTTAAAGACAGTATTTGTATGTATATGTTGCCAGATCATAGAAAGCTGAGCTGCAGCTAAGAAACCGACTGACTTTCATTCAAATCCCCTCGCTGAGGTTGCTCAAGGCCGTGGTTCACAGCGATGATCAGAAGGGTCCCAACCGGGGTTCGTTTCAGCTTATTATCACATAAACATATTCCACAAAACCCTTTCCTCGTGAAAGTTGATTAAAATAATTTTTTTTTATTACATTTCCAAAGAAAGTAAGAGATTTGTCAATAGTTAATCAGTCCATCTCCATCTCATGTGTCTGATTTGGTGTTTTTTTGAGACCACAAACAAAATCTTGTTTAGCACCCATAAAAATCCTAAGACCGGCCCTGGGCATAAGTAAAGGGATAGCTCAGGAAGGAGAATAGGATGGAGTTTGATCTTTAAGGTCTTCATGCAGTATTTAATAGTGAGCCAAAGAAGAGAAGATAAAAGCGGAGGAATATGATCCCCCCTGCTAATCCTCATCAGAACTGCCACCGACAGCATTTTACAACAGCTGGACTCCAGTTCGGAGTAACTTTTATTACTTTTATCCTACTAACAAGGAGCTGTAGTGGTATAAATACTGAAAAATACTCCATTTGTAATTTAAATGATAAAACTCCTGCTCAAAAATAAAATCCAAGGTTATTCAAGCAATGCCGTCCACAGTAAACACGTGGCTAGACAGTTTATTCCTGGAGCGCTCGGGCCCAAAGACAACAACCCCGGTCTTATCTTATTACACAGACTGATGCTTAGAGTAGCATTGTGTTAATGTTTGTCTCTGCACACACACACACATGCACAGGCACAGATAGCTGCTCTCTCAGTCTCACAGTAAATAACTCAGAAATGTCATCAGTGCCACACAGCAGACATCCGTCTTCAGCTTCGCTCGCAGCCGTCGTCCCCTGACCTGAGGATTTCAACACAAACAAAGGTGATGTGTCCAGTTCCCCAAATCCTCCCGCACGGCACGCACTTCTTTGAGATACAACACATTTATTCATGGAAAAACACAGCAGCTACAAGTGGATTTTCCTCTGTTGATACCCTTGAAGAAGGAAGTGGACTGAAGTTTGCACAATAGTGAAGCACAAGTGGTCCAGGATGATGAACGTGTGATGAATGTCACCAAATGCATCGATAGAGGGGGTAAACTGCTCCACTTGCTGAAAACCTATCCGTATTCGTGCAATTTAGGAAACCAGGTGACCAGACAGCTTCAGACAAAGGACTGTAAATACTGTCAGACAACAAATAAATGACACACAGAATCCTAAAACTCCACGTCACCTGATTTCCTGCAGAAATGAGGAAAAGCAGTGTTAGAGTTGGGTTGTTGGTTGTTCAGGAGATGTGGATGAATCCGTTTGTTTGGCATCTGTTGGATATATTTCAGTCCAAAAACCAACACAATTGTCCCCCCTGGGATTTAATTTTTTTTAACTACTTGGATCCGAATGTTGAAAACATTTTTCCCAGTGGGAAGTATGCAAATGATTTATGTAAGGACGTCAGACAAACACGGTTTATCTGTGTTGATGTAGATTAGCATTAGTCCATTACTGAGTGTAACATTTACCACAATGCCTGTGTAATGTAAAATGTAGTTTTTAGACTCAATGATAGACTCTGTCATCTCATCCCCATTTATGCTCCGACTCATGAACACAAAACAAGGGGAAAACAACTTTTAAAGGGAAAGAAAAGGAAACTGAAATGTACAAGTTTCAGTGTAACCTGCAAAGGTCCAAAAATTTGGAATGAGCTTGTAGTGCTATAAAAGAGTCTGGATCTCTCTCAATTTTTAAAAAGAGACTAAAACATTGTTAAAACAATTGTTATTAAATTATGTCTCTTATTAAATTGTTTATGTACCAATACCTGATGTATTATTTTATTTTTATAAGAATTTCTTTGTATCTAGGAAATCTGAGGAGGTCTCAGGGTTTTATTGTGTGTTTTTTCTTTTTTAGGTTATAAGGTTATTATATGTATATGTATTTTTATAGTTGCTTTGCTGTGTGACTGGGCCCCTATTTATAAGCTACAGTAGCTTCTGGGAGTCCCATTTTACAAACCTCAACTGATTGATTATTATCTGTATTTGTGTTTTTTTATTATTTGTAAATAAACTCTAAACAAACAAAACAAACAAACATGTCATGGTAAATGGAAATGTGTGTGTGTGTGTGTGTGTGTGTGTGTGGGGGGGGGGTATCCAATATACACTCTGTGGCGCTGGATCCATCAAAACAGAAAAAAGGAAATCTCTGACCCGACTCCTCACATTGACCCAGCTTCTATCAGCTGTAGTAGTTCGGCATGTGAGATTTTGACTCTAATGACTCGTTGCATCTTATTAAAGTAAATAAATGAAAGAAGATGTTCTCAGTGAGCCCCCGCCGTCCCCCTTTGGTCATCAATGTGTGATTGATGTCCCAAACCAGAACAGAAGCACGATGCAAATGTCTCGCCATCAAGCCACAGGGACATACAGCACCAGTCCTGCCCAGGGGGGTGAAAAATGGTCTGGAAGAACCTTCTGGGAGGTTTTCTGAAGAGTTCTGGCACAATCCGACTCCTTCCGGTCCTGGCGGAGCTCGCTGGCCCATCAGACCTCTGCTGTGGAGCTTAAGTCCCAGCAGAGGTCTTGATGGAGGTACCTGGCCCACCTGTAGCTAGTGAGTCTGGTTAGTGACCCTGGAAGAGTCCCGACCAACCTGGACGGTGGCTCGGAGAAGGAATCATCTGTAGCCAGAGTTAGCTCGACGCCGTCCTCCGGTTAGACTC
Organism: Cololabis saira; assembly: GCF_033807715.1. Lineage (NCBI taxonomy): Eukaryota > Metazoa > Chordata > Actinopteri > Beloniformes > Belonidae > Cololabis > Cololabis saira. The sequence goes on from NC_084590.1 coordinate 42,623,636, forward strand.
AACTACACTAGTGATCGGGGACCGGCTTCAGGGCTAACCCAGAGCCCGTTTCACGTGTCTGTCGGTACAATTAACACCACAACAATCTGATGTGCTGCAGAGAGATTTATCTCCCCGTACAGTTATCATGGTGTGAAATCCAGCCATGGAAACCAAAACGGTTCAGGCTGTAAATACGTTTCAGTTTCAGCTATAAAGTTGGAGATTTACTCGCTTTCGGAGTAAGCCCCTAGTGGCCGTTTGATGAAATGTTATTTTTCCTACTTGGCACTGGGTCCGCTCTAAAAACTGGGTGTTGCCCCGTCGGCCCGTAGTGACAGTGCTGTCCACGAGGGGCTGAAGAGTGAACGTCTGAGCCGCAGTTTATAAGGACTTGCACAACAACCGCTGCGTTAAAAAGGCAAAACAGGTCAGAAAGGACACTGCTCCCCCTGGACACTCTCTGTTTGCACTGTCGCCCTCAGGTAGACGGTACCGAGCAATAAAAACAAGAACAACACGATTCAGAGACTTCAATTCAGAGAGTTTTTATCCTACAACTGTAACAAAAACAAACTGTAATGGATTTGAGGGATTGTGTGCTATTTTTAATTATTTATTGGTTTAAATCAGTTATTTGTTTTTATTTTATGTTGTGTGTAAATGTTTTATATACTATAGTATTTATCTATTTATTTTTTAGCACTGACTGATGGCACTTTTAATTTCATTGTTATATAAGAATGACTAATAAAGACCTAATCTAATAAAATGAAAACTGTGGAAAAGCCGTTTGGATGAAAGCTGAAACATCCATTTAGTAACGTTTAGATGTCTTTCATTCACCTAAAATAAATTGTATATTTATTATTATTAATTATTTATGACCAAATTAACGCTATAAAACAGTGGCACAATAGAGTGAAAATCCATTCAGATGGGCCTCCCGTTTGAGTCTGGGTAACCAAGTTTCCTCTTTTGTTGCCCTGAATTGAGTAAAACTTCAGACTCTGACGAAGCTGCAACATCCAACATGAAATCACAACTGCAGTGACCGTGGAGAGTTACTGCGAGCTGCAGGGCGGACTCAGGCGGGAGCAAGTGTCCACCACAGTATCAGCAAAGGCAACAACAGGCACAAAGAACAACTCAGCATGTGGTTCACGTCAACAAGTAAACCGATGCAGCAAGAAAGAAAAGCAGCAGAAGAGTAGAAGGTGATTGAGAAAAGCAAACTGCTCAGCCTGCAGTGATTGTTGTCGTTTCTCAAGCTTTTGTCCGTCGGGCTTAGTTACATCACCAGGTACAGACTCAGTTAAGACCTGCTCCTTATTTCTAAACATATGGAGGATCAAAGTTTTATAAACTGAGCCCACTTTAAATAGGTATTATGTGAAGAAAGTATGAAACAACTACAAGCTTTTACTCAAACAGTGAAAGCTAAACTCACTTCTCAAGTTCAAGTCCGATGGCACTGTGAGTAAAACCCTTTTCTTTTTTGTAAAACTACGAAACTAGACACCACACGGCATAAACCTTGTGCCGTTTTGAAGCCCACAAAGCTCAGTTGGTCCTGACCTGCATCTGAGGAGGGTGTCCAGGTGACTCTGAATATCCCACGCAGACAGTCGCACATGGTCCACCGAGCAGCCCACACACAGGTTGTGGGGCCGAGAGAGCTCTGCAGCGGAGCTGGGGGGGAGAAAGCTAGGTGTCAGAGGTTATCCGGGGGGGGTGGGTGGGGGCGGGGGGGCCGCTGGACTCCTTAGGCCTGAGGGACACCGAGCCACACTGCTGCTGTGGATGCCAAATGGACAGACAGCAAGAAAGAGAGAGGGTGGAGAGCTCCCGGTGCCAAGAGAGAGGAAGGGATGGATGGATGGATGGATGGATGGATGGATGGATGGATGGATGGATGGATGGATGGATGGATGGATGGATGTCTCAGTTGTTTATGTACATATCAAGATACAGAGCAGTGAACTTTTTTTCTTCAACAAACTGCTACAAAGTGGGTAACAGATCTACAAAAGTGTGTACGTGTGGCTCTGTGTGTGTGTGTGTGTGTGTGTGTGTGTGTGTGTGTGTGTGTGTGTGTGTGTGTGTGTGTGTACACAGGTCGGTGTGTTGGTGAGGGGAGGGAGACACCCGTGGGGGGAGGCAGAATGGGTGTGTATTAGCCGTAGTGGACAGTCAGCAGTTTGCCGCGGCCCTCCCTAAAGCCCTGCCCTTTGTCTGCAGGCTGCAGGCTTTAGCCGCGGCCCACAAGGCCTTGTTTTCAGGCTTAGAGGGGCCGAGCGCTGGATCCCCGTCAGACACAACAACAGCCAACACACCACAAACGTGGCAGCACCACCCGGGGATCAGGCCACTAATTTAAAACCTCAGACGAGCCATTTCCTGTTTTAGTAGCAGCAACGCTCTACAATAAGGGACAAAGTAATCATCATTATCGGTTAATTGTGTCATTTATTCTTTACAGTCAGTATTTGTGAATGTTAGGTAATAACCGAGAAGTTGTTTGTTGCTGGGTCATTTACGACGTCACGATTCAGTCAGGGAAACAAAAATACGCAGAGGAAGTAGTCGTGAGTCGATGGAGTGAAGACGAGCTGGCTCATAAGTGATAAGTGGTCACATGACATGGTTTCATTCCCATCAGGGAGCTATGGAGCAAGAACCTGACATGATCAATTAACAGTCCCTCCCTCCCAGTCCAGCTCACTTTCTGTGATAAAAATAATATAATGTTATAATAATAATAATAATAATAATAATAATAATAATAATAATAATAATAATAATAATAATAATAATAATAAGAGGAGCAATCCCAGCGGTCGTGGGTGGAGATGCTGGTCACGATGTGAATTAAAGAGAACAAGCGTTTTGTTATTTCCCATAAACCTTTGGGACTTCATTAAATATTAAAGGTGTTTAAGTTTTTGTTTCTGGCAAAAGGATATAAATCACGAGTGTTGGACTATCTCACCAACACGATGGGTCATCTCAAAAGACCAGTCATGCAGCGACTGTAAGACCGCTGAAATTCGTCCACTTTTTTTTTGAAAGGTTATTGTATTATTGTTTATTACATAAAATCCTTTGGACTTCACTATTAATAATGTGCAAGTAATAATAATAAATTATAAGTACAGATTCATTACTATTTTGACATGTGGCAAAGTGTTGATGGAGAACTGACCCATCAGAAAAAACAGACATCTCTCCATTAGGCAGATTTTGTTTGTTTTCTGTTTCAAAATCACAAAGCAGTTGTTAGAAATAGCTTAATTTAGCAGGACATGTCCTAATGGACCGTCCCTGTCTTTGCAACGGTACAGACTCGTATTCTTGCACATAATTATCTTTGCAAGCTCTCACAGACCAAATAAAATTAGCTTGTTATTTGACCGTTTCATTTGTTTTCAAAGACCAATAAATAATTATTTAGGTAATCCAATTGGATTATCTGAAATAGAGGACATATTAATAACTTCAGACACAATTAAAGGAAAGATCAGTGAGTTTTATAATATTTTATCACAAGGAGGTTTGTCATATTTCCAAACTTTGGTGAAGATATGGGAGAAGGAGTTGGGGATGGTCTTTGAAGAAAATACTTGGTTAAATATATGTGAAAAAATACATTTTCCTTTTACTAGTAATAAAATTAAAGAGGCTAATTTTAAATGTATTCTCAAACTGTATTTAACCTCAATTAAAATGCACAAAATTTCAAAGGATATCTCTTCAAAATGTCCAAGATGTAAAAGAATCGATGGAACATTTGTACATATCGAGGGCTTGGAGCCAGAGGGGCGTAAGTGGCATTTTGGGCGAATATGAGTTCTATATATCAAATTAATGGTCTCGATGAGCTCTATCCATTGGTGCCAAAAAGACCTATCTGAGGTCAAACTGTATTGAATAAAGCAACAAAACAATAAAGACCTAACACAAAAGTGTGAATAATGTTTGGAGCCAGAAGGGCGTAAGTCCACTTACGCCCTTCTGGCTCTGAAAATGACATGTAGGACCATGTAGGACCCACATGTTTGTTCAGAGCCAGAAGGGCGTAAGTGTAGTTGGTGCCCTTAAACAGCATTCAGGAGTCTGGTCACAGCCAGATGGAGTGTGACAGTGTGCATGCTGCAGTGGAAACTGCGAGAAGAAAGGTTCCAATCTACTCCCCTGATGGCTACTACACCCTTGTGAGAGTGGCAAGAAAGAACAAGCCATACACCGTACATGAACTTGGTCACAAGGAATTCCTGGACTTCAAATCTTTCTCCAATCACATACTCAAAAACAAAACCAAAGATGAGGAAGGACAAGCAGTGCATTGGCAGAAGATTAAATGGTTTCGCTACACAAAAGAAGAACCCAGAACAATCTTCTTCAAGAATGATTTCACCGACCCAACCTTCCGTGAACTGAAGGTGGCAAAGCAGGCAACCAGGGGCACCAGGAGCACCCATTCCGTGTCCAAACCAAGCTCAATGTATGAAAGTCCTCCTGGGATCAGTACATTGAAGAAGAAAGATCTACTCACCCTGTGCAGCAATGGGAGTATTCCTCACACATACACAGAGTTCTACAATGCTCTGACAGTGAACAGTGAGTAGAACTAAACAGACTAGTGAACAGAAAAGCAAATACGATGCGACATGATTCTTTGGATGTGGTCAGTGAATAGACTCACAGAGTAATTGAAATGGTTGAACAAAAAAGAAAAGTGAAATGAGTAAAAAGAACATGAGAACTGTCTATTGTATACAGTATTTGAAAAAAATACTGAATTAAATGAAAAAATGAATGAATGCAATGAAATAAATTGAATAACTCATGAATTGCCAATCAGAAGTGTGTTTAGCAAGTTCTTTTACTTTTATTACTGTCTGTACTGTTCAGCAGATGCCCAGAATGGGTTTAATGTTAATTATTCAATCAATTCCCCTTTTGTTGCCCAATTTATTCCCCAATTATTGTCTGCATTGTTCAGCAGATACGCCCAATATGTCCATAGGAGACTTAGAATGTTTGGTGCCAAAAAGGCGTATCTGATGTTTTTGCCATATTTTTTGGATTTTAAAATGTTTTAGAACATGTTCATTATGTTAATATGTCATAGGTTTATTACTTAAATACTCATTCATATATGTATGTCTGTGGTTGCAATGTTGTGGTTTAAGATTAATAAATACAGTTGATTGAAGTGTGGTCAAAATTTTGTTTTGTCTCTCCTGTAAAGTTTGTCAAAAGCCACTTACGCCCCTCTGGCTCCAAGCCCTCGATATGTTTTGGGAATGTGATCTTTTAATACGTTTCTGGAAATCAATTCATTCCTTCACACAATCGGTATTAGAAATTAATTTCGAGTTAAGCTCCAATTTGTATTAATTAAATGACACACTGGATCTTCAGTTGATGGAAAAAAGCAGGATATTAATTATGATCACATACTTCGCTAAGAAATGCATACTTTTACTTTGGAAAGATGATTCCCCTCCAACTTTCAAGTTTTTTTGGATCAAATTTCAGTTTTTTTACCATTGGAAAAATTAACTTAAAATACAACCGTGGTCATATTTTTCAAGAATTTTGGTTTCCATTATTTTCAAAACTGGAGAATTTTTCCAAAGGGGGCCAATGAGTATCACTATTTTCGAACTTGTGCCTTATATGTATGTATGTATGTTTGTATGTATGTATGGATATATATATATATATATATATATAGAGTTTGATATCGCTGTTGCTGCCATTATATATATTTATTTATTTATTTTTTTAATATTTATTTAATTTTGTTCTCTCTTAATGTTTTTTTTCTTTTTTTTTTCCCCTAGGGTAATTATGGGGAGGGTAGGAAAAAAAAAAAAAAATTATTTAGGTATGTTTCTTACCTGTCTTCAGTCCTCCATTGGATTTGACCTGAAAAAGATGAACTAAACCCAGACGTCACGGTTCAGTTCAGTCATCTAGGGGGGTCCAAAGTCGGCCCTCGAGGGCCGGTGTCCTGCAGGTTTTAGGTGTTTTACGGCTTTAACGTCGGCCCTCGAGGGCCGGTGTCCTGCAGGTTTTAGGTGTTTTACGGCTTTAACGCACCCTGACACACGTGTGTCTTCAACAGAGTTGTGCAGACCTTGAAGACGAGCTGATAACGAGCGTTAACTAGAATTAGGTGTGTGGGAACATCTAAAACGTGCAGGACAGCAGCCGTCCAGGACCAACTCTGGACTCTTATCTAACGTGTGACACTTTGACTAGTTTGGTCCTGTGAGGTCAGTAAATAGCTGAAGCTTTATATTATTAATATTTTTCAATGATTTCTCTTTTTTCTGGGGTTTTGGAGTCCAGTGGGGAAGTTGGGAGGGGCATGAACGTCCTATGCAATTTCAAACTTACTGGATTTTTGTGGCTTTAAGGGGTTTAGACCCTCCACACCTTTATCTCAGCTGATATGACATCACCTCCTGCTCTGCAAAGAGGATCAGCATGTAAACGCAGGGAAGTCTTTCAGGTGTATTTGCTCATGTTGCAGGTTGAGCCGTGTTTTTTTGGTCATTATTATTACCAACCTCTAATAATGATTCAGAAACACTAAAACCAAATTTGATCATTTCTTTAAACTTAAGATTTTTTTATTTGAACCCCAGAATAACAGAAAATAGGAGCTTGATAAACTCGTTAGAGAGATTGTTTGTTTACCACATGATTCAGTTAATTCCTACGAAGTGAAATGTGGTAGAAAGCTGAGTCACTGTAGATGGAAACAGCGTTCACACACGTACACGCGCACGTACACACACACAGACACACACGTGCATGAAGCTAAATCCCTGAGAATCATGAGGGTTTAACAGGAAGCGATTCGGGACGATCAAACGGGTTTCTCCCCCCCCACTCCAGCTCAGATCTTCAAGGTTAAATGTTTCCTCCGGAGCCGCCGTTCCTGCTTTGAGCCGCAGATCTTCTCAGGACGCTCCCGCGGTGGGAATAAGAGCAGAGCTCATGTGTGAGGTTCTCTATGCTTGGTTTAGGGTCGTTTCAGGACGCAAACGCCGAGACGTTTATCCTCGACTGAACCAAAGCTGGTCAGAACCTGATCAGTCTGAACGAGGATGGGAGGCACAGGAAAGAAGAGAAGGAACATCCATCACAGTCTCAAAGCTGTTTATGAAACCGCCACGAAACATAATCGTGTATTTGGTCTGGAAAAGGGCGTAGGCCGAGCCCCTGAAGACGGGGTTTGACCTGAAAGATGGCTGACAGGACGATTCCACTCAAATGTTTACATCTGCTCCAAAACCAGGAACCAAACGAGCTAGAAAACACATTTACATGCATCTGCAACTGCAGATGAAGTACACTTGGTCTGAAAATGTGAATGTTTAGTTTCAAAGGAACTGAGGAGGAATAAATCAGAGTGGAATTGCTAATTAACCTTCCATCCATCCATCCATCCATCCATCCATCCATCCATCCATCCATCCATCCATCCATCCATCCATCCATCCATCCATCCATCCATCCATCCATCCATCCATCCATCCATCCCTCCCTCCCTCCCTCCATCCATCCATAGTTGTCAGTAGTGAATAAGTTGCTGCTAATTTTATGTTAAAGTTAATCCACAACTACTCATGAGTAATGAAGGGAGGACTATTGATGTAAATTTATTAATAAACCAATAACTGCCTCACGAATCATTAATCCCGGATCAGACCGTTGGTTCTAACTCACTTAACTCAGTATTTGGTCCTCGGGTGACATCAACCCTCAAGATCTCCCCGAGTCCTTCCTCACTAGTGTCATATTGAGCTGATCTAACGCTCGCTATTTCATCAGATCGGACCAGTACACCTCGGGTGTAATCGTAAGCAAATCAGTCCCCATTAATTGTTTACAAACTTTCAATTCAATTCAATTCAATTTTATTTATATAGCGTCTAATACAACAGATAGGGAGAAAAGCCTTAAGCCAAACAGTGGCAAGAAAAACTCCCCTTTAGGAGGGAAGAAACCTTGAGCAGGACCAGGCTCATAAGGGGAGACCCTCCTGCCGAAGGACAGACTGGGGGAGTCAGGGACGTCAGCAGCACACAGCAGGCAGGTGGAAGCAGCAGCGGGATGACCAGAGGGGGGGGGGGGGGGTTGCAGGCAGGCGGAAGCAGCAACAGCAGACATCCACGTAGGCAGGTGGAAGCAGCAACGGGATGGCTGGGGATGGGGGGGGGGGCCGGGAACACTGGCCAGAACGCAGCTCCCGAGGCTCCAGCCTGCAAACATGCACAAAAGAGAAAAAAGGGGGGCCGGCACAAGAAACTACGGGAACGATGGACAAAAATGATAGCTATGAGATATTTATAATAAATAAAAATGGTAACGGAGA